>NC_091457.1:28207253-28507253 GCF_027789765.1 Dendropsophus ebraccatus
CACTGACTACCGGGGTGTATATCAGGATAACACTGACTACCGGGGTGTATAACAGGATAACACTGACTACTGGGGTATATAACACTGACTACTAGGGTGTATAACAGGATAACACTGACTATCGGGGTTTATAACGGTATAACACTGACTACCGGGGTGTATAACGGTATAACACTGACTACCGGGGTGTATACCAGGATAACACTGACTACCGGGGTGTATACCAGGATAACACTGACTACTGTGGTGTATAACACTGACTACTTGGGTGTATAACAGAATAACGCTGACTACTGGGGTGTATAATAGAATAACACTGACTACCGGGGTGTATAACGGGATAACACAGACTACCGGGGTGTATAACAGGATAACACTGACTACAGGGGTGTATACCAGGATAACACTGACTGCTGGGGTGTATACCAGGATAACACTGACTACTGGGGTGTACTTTATAATATTTTAACATTGACTACTGGGGTGTATAACACTGACTGCTGGGGTGTATAACAAAATAACACTGACTACTGGGATGTACTTTATAATATTTTAACATTGACTACTGGGGTGTATAACACTGACTGCTGGGGTGTATAACAGGATAACACTGACTACCGGGGTGTATATCAGGATAACACTGACTACTGGGGTGTATAACAGGATAACACTGACTACCGGGGTGTATAACAGGATAACACTGACTACTGGGGTATATAACACTGACTACTAGGGTGTATAACAGGATAACACGGACTACCGGGGTGTATAACGGTATAACACTGACTACCGGGGTGTATAACGGTATAACACTGACTACCGGGGTGTATAACAGGATAACACTGACTACCGGGGTGTATACCAGGATAACACTGACTACTGGGGTGTATAACACTGACTACTGGGGTATATAACAGTATAACACTGACTGCTTGAGTATATAATGGTATAATACTGACTACTGGGGTGTATAACAGGATAAAACTGGCTACTGGGGTGTATAACACTGACTGCTTGAGTATATAATGGTATAATACTGACTACTGGGGTGTATAACAGGATAACACTGACTACTGGGGTGTATAACAGTATAACACTGACTGCTGGGGTGTATAACAGGATAACACTGACTGACTACTGGGGTGTATAACAGGATAACACTGACTACTGGGGTATATAACAGTATAACACTGACTACTGGGGTGTATAACAGTATAACACTGACTGCTGGGGTTTATAACAGGATAACACTTGACTACCTGGGTGTATAACACTGGCTACCGGGGTGTATAGCAGTATAACACTGACTACAGGGGTGTATAACACAGACTACCGGGGTGTATAGCAGTATAACACTGACTACAGGGGTGTATAACACAGACTACTGGGGTGTATAACAGGATAACACTGACTACTGGGCTGTATAACACTGGCTACTGGGCTGTATAACACTGACTATTGTGGTGTATGACACTGACTATTGTGGTGTATAACACTGACTACCGGGGTGTAAACCAATATAACACTGACTACTGGGGAGTATAACAGTATAACACTGACTACTGGAGTGTATAATAGTATACCTCTGACTACTGGGGTATATAACACTGACTATTGGGGTGTATAACAGGATAACACTGACTATTGGGGTGTATAACACTGTCTATTGGTGTGTATAACAGTGTAACCCTGACAGCATACAGCTCTACACACACACAAGGCTAGTCACGCTTGTTTCCTCACACCAGTCCCTAATATTCCGTGATTGAATTGTAAGACCACATGAACGCCGCTTTTAATTTGTCGCCCTATTAATCTTCTATTATCTTCTTAGGGCTTCTCCCTTGTGAATGGGTGTGAGGAGGACGTGCCGGCGTCTCCAGCACTGAGCAGCACATAAGGCAGTAGTGTGTATATATCTGTGGCTTGTATATCCCTGTGAGTGCTATGAGTCCCAGCACTGTGACAGCGGCGGCAGCAGCAGCGTGTCATCCCAGGCGATGCACCTGCACTATTAATAGCCGGCTGCCTATCTGACATCTCTAGCCTATAAATAGACCGGCTTATGTTTTTGTTACTAGCAGGTTAACCCCTCTCATGTTCTCCGACATGAACCATTATTTTGTTATTTCTTCCAGTCCGCCGGGCGTACGGTTACCGGCGGTAACGTGATAAGTGACACTGTATACTCAGGCCAATAGCCAGCTCTGTATATGTTAGTACAGCAGAGAAGTTCTCCTCAGGCCTATGGATAGAAGGAAGCGGAGAGGACCAGACACCAGATTTAATGATATTCCAGTATGTGACGTAGAAGGAGGCGAATAATGGAGGGTAATTATAAGTCTGGCAGATCTGTATCCAAGCCGCTCTGTACGGCAGAGAAGACCATGCACAGGAAATGCTTGTTGCAAGCGGCTTCCTGCTCATTCTTTGCAAGGAGAAGACCTTTAACCTGTGTCCTTTTCGGCTGTTCTGGGCGACAATCCAGAATGGGTTTAGGAAAGAGGCCGGGAACATCCCTACAAACAGGACAGAGAATATTTCTCCTATACAATTCCACTAGGGCAGTGCCAGGGAGCTGGTTCTCACTTTTTGGCAGCCGTGAGTTAAGGAAGGTCACCTCTCAATCATGTTTTATGGCGACACAAACAAGTGGTTGCTTTATGGCTGCCGAAACTATAAATGATGTATTGTGTAAGTGCGGGCTCCCCGCTCATCCATCTCCAGCCTGCAGAGCTGATTCTTGATATCTGGGGAGCTGAACCTAATCTCCCCTTCCTCTGCCAGCATGTCGGATTTGGGCTTTAAACTCCTCCTTTCCAGCTGTTCTGCTTACTATTTCCATCCAACCCTAAGCGGCACCGGAATACATGGCACACTTTGCACGTCAACTTGAGAGAATGGGATAATCGGGCGTTTTTATTGACGAGGTGTGAAGATCCTTGTACGCTGTGCCGCCTCACCTGGATTTGTTCACAGGCTGGTGTGTCTGTAACCCTGACATGTCTCTTGTAGTAAAAACTTATATTACTTGTCAGATATCGAGAGAAAAAAACCTCCAGTGTTTGGCAATTACTCTGTTACTCCTCCTGGAAATGTGTGAATGCAGTAGGGTGTTACCGTTTCCCCTATAGGTCAGTAGGGGGGTGCCAATAGGTCCTTTATTTAGTCAGGTGATGCGGCCATAGGGAATAACACTCTGTCCATAGGATAAGGTATAAGGCTATGGTCACACATAGTATGAGACCAGCCCTTCCGCGTTCCGTGACCCGGCCGGTCTCAGAAAAGATTATCCCGAACAGTACTGCAGTACCGGCTGGATGATCTTTAGCGCCACTGAGTTCTGATGCGGGCGCATCAGTGCGTGCCCGCATCAGAACTCCCCACAGCACACAATGGAGTGTGCGGCCGGAGCTGCTTGCTCCATTGTGTGAACTGACAGGGTCTTCTGCGGCCGCTATTTACTGAATGTCATGTCAGTTTTCTACGGTGCCGCTAGGGATCCCAGCCAGAGTGTATACTATGTGTATACACTCCGGCCAGGATTCTTTCAGCCTGCAGCACTAAGTACCACAGAAATAACAGCCATTGTAACAACGGCCGTGATTTCTGCGGAACTTACGTAGTGTGAACATAGCCTAAGTGTGCAATCAGTGTCCAACTGCTGGGACCTCATGGTAGGTCAAGGATGAGGTCTCCAATCAGTGTAAAGGAGACTATGGACAGAACAGCAGTACAGAAATACAGACCCATTCTGATAAAATACTAGCCCCTCGCATACCCCCACCCCCGCTCCTTCCAGCTTCATCCGCTGTCCATCTGTGTGTGTAATAGTACAGGCAGCTAGCAGGAAACGAGGAGTAAGCGAGCGCTGATTTGACAGCTTGGTGCTCGCTTCCGCCTCTAATCGTTGCTGTTAGATAGCTGTTAGGGCAAGGAGACACATGGTGCCATTTTATATATCTGTCTGTGCTTCCAGAACATAGTAAAATGCTTCTACTGTATAATACAAAGAGTCAGTCCTGAAGTGCAGCAAGCAAGAGCCTTCTTACTCCCTCCTTCCTGTACCTGTACCCGGTGTCAATCAAACAGTAGGGGGAGGCATTCCAGCTTGCAGCTATTCAGGAGTTTAGGAACGCCTCTTTGACTCTTCTTAGCAGAGAATAAAAGCATTTTCTATAGCCTGAAAGCACAGCTGGATATATGAAAGGTACTATGTGTCTCCTTGCAGCAGACAAATGTATTTTAAGGGGAATCTGTCACATGGAATATTATAGAACAGGAGGAGCTAAGCATACTGAGTTTTGTGGCAGTAATTCCATGAAAATTGTAATTTATTAAAGTGAACCTGTTGCCCTGGGCAGCCCTACCGAACCCACCCCACCCCTGGACAGGTTCCCTTTAATGTAAACCTCTGCTCATTCTGGGTTAAGGAGTCAAGTGGGTGGTCTTACTCAGTGATTGTCAGTATGCACACTTATACACAGCTGCCAGTCACTGTTAGAACTGCACGCTTGACTATTCAGCCCAGAATGAGCAGAGATGATGCATGAATAAATGACAAGTTATCTGGGAACTTTCTTCACAAAACTATATATTAGTTGGCTCCTCCTGCGCTGTTCTTGAATGATTGGACTACTCTGTCCCAGTGATAGGTTCCCTTGTCAACAGTTTTGAATGGTTGGGGTCTTGTTGATATCTACAAAAAAAAAAAATTAAATCAGGAGAAGCATATGGCTGTGCGCTTCACTCCCTGACTCCCTGACTCAGATTTAGTGGCAAGACAAGGAGTGATGCGCACAGTGTTTTTTCCTGGTTATAATCTAGAGATTGGTGGGAGTCCCTGCACTGAAACTCTGACCGATCAAAACATTTGGCATGTCAGTGACACTTTAAGGTTATGGGCCTCTACCAACCCCTAGAACAGTTGGCTTTGATTAGTAAATCATATATTGTGCAATCTATGGCGAACATTGCGTCTCTGTTCCCCTTTCTGATATGCTTTGTAAGACAGGGGATCCTCACTATCAGATATTTAGGGAATATCCAGGGGTTATTCTATGAATGTCTATTAAAGGGGTTGGCTGATTTATAGTAAAATAGTTCAGTAAGTGTTCTCACTGTATATACTGACAGCAGCTCCCTGTGTACCTCATAGAGCTAACATCAGACTTCCCTCCTCCAGGCTGGTCTGCCCTGCTCTGTGGTGTTTCTGTCCACAAAATGGCCAAAATGGAGCAATATGTGACCAGGCCCCGCCCCCCAGTGTCCACCATAGGCATATACAGGCTCAGTGTTGGACACTGGGTGTGGGGCCTGGTCACATGCTCCTCCATGTCAGCCATCTTATGGACAGAAACACCACAGAGCAGGGCAGCACAGCCTGGAGGAGGGTAGTGTGATTTTAGCTCTTTGAATAGACAGGGAGCTGCTTGTCAGTATATACAGTGAGTAAACTTACACTAAACTATTTTACTATAAAGTGGCCAACCCCTTTAATGATTAGGCCCGAATGAGTACATAGTATATGTGGAGATTGATTCTGCAGGTATACCATGCCCAAAAACCTGCGCAGTAATAAAGATCACTATTGGGGGCTATTATTTTATTATTAAGACTAAGTAAGGATCAGGTCTTGAGATTGATGCAGATTTTCCAGCATAAGGCTACGTTCACACTACGTAAGTTTCTGGACGTAGCGCGCTTCGTGAATAAGCGGCCGGAGATTTACGTAGTTTGCGTACAATGGAAAGTATACGATCTACGGCCGCACAGTTCACACTACGTACGAACTTACGCCCGGATCGTATGCGGCGCCGTAAAAAATGAACCAGACCATTGTTTCGGGACGGAAATGCTGTAACTTACGCCCGTAGCGTAACATGCGGTCCCGTACGTAGTAGTGATTTCTTCATTTTTAAAGCTTTTTGTGCTGATCCAAAAGGTTCTGTGGGGTGTCCGGGGCTAGGCGAAGATTTCCCAGTAAAAGACCGCTGTCAGATCGCTACGTACGCTGCTCGGGAAGCCTACGTAGCTTACGGGCGTAAGTTCACGGCTCGTACGTAGCCGGCCGCAACTTGCGTAAATTATTTTTCCGGCTGCGAAAAGTATGCGGCCGGACATATACGTAGTGTGAACATAGCCTTACACAGTATTTAGCCTATAGACCAGATGTGAAAGGTTCCCGTTCACCTCACTTGTAGAGCAATGACTCCTCTGTTACGCCTCCTCTTTCTCGCCCCGTGCAGGCACCAGTGGGTGATGTGACCCTGATTTACCATATGAAAGCTCCTCATTAATATATACATAAATGCATCTCCTCAGGCCGCTTACCAGCTACATCAAAGGCCAATGATGGAAGTATGACCGAGGAGGAGGCCCAACCTCTCAGCAGCCCTTGTACTCTCTGCAACTGTCATTTGTATTATACAGCAGGGAAAATTAGTACAGTGGTGCCTTGGATTACAAGCATAATTCATTCCGGGACCGTGCTTTACTGATACAGTCTTCTTTATTCATAAACAACACATTGCCTGCCTTGTTTTTGGGTTGTGAAACGTTTTGTCTGCGTTTCAGTTATTTCTGCTTTGATATACGAGTGATTCAGATTACAAGCAGGTTCCCAGAACAAATTATGCTCATAATCCAAGGTTTCGCTGTATTTGATACAATATAAAAGCAGAACTTAATATTTGATACAGAAACCTTTGTTTGCAATTACAGGTCAGACATTTCCTGTAGTTCCTGACCATGTTTACATACATTGTAGCAGGGATATTGTCACACTCCTCTATACAGATCTTCTCCAGATCATTCAGATTTCGGAGCTGTCACTGTGTAACATTGAGTTTCAACTCCCTCCAAGTATTTTCTGTTGGGTTCAGGTCTGGAGACTGGCTAGGCCACTCCAGGACCATAAAATGCAGCATCTTAGTTGCCATGGCTGTGTTTATCGAGTCAATATCATGGTGGAAGACCCAGTCACAACCCATCTTCAATGCTCTCACTGAGGGAAGGAGGTTGTCGTCCAAAACCCAAAATCATAATACATGGCCCCATCCATCTTCACTTCCATGTGGTGCAGTCGTCCTGTGTCCTTTAATGAAAAGCACTCCCAAAGTATTATGTGTCCATCCCCATGCTTTACAGTTGGGACTGTATTCTTAGGGTTGTACTCATCCTTCTTCTTCCTCTTTGAATCTATGGTGACTTCCTGGATCAGGTTTAGGGGTGCAATCTTTTGTGACCTCCTGAATCAGGTCTAGAGGTGCAATCTGTCGGGACCTTCAGGAAAAAGTCTGCAGGTACAATCTGCCAGGACATGATCGGTCATGTCTAGGGGTACAGTCTGTCGGGACCTCCTGGATCAGGTCTAGGGGTATAGTCTGTCGGGACCTCCTGGATCAGGTCTAGGGGTATAGTCTGTCAGGACCTCCTGGATCAGGTCTAGGGGTATACTCTGTTGGGACCTCCTGGATCAGGTCTAGGGGTATAGTCTGTCAGTATCTCCTAAATTAGGTCTAGGGGTACAGTCTGTCGGGACTTCCTGAGTAAAGTCTAGGGGCATAACCTATTGGGACCTCCTGGATCAGGTCTAGGGGTACAACCTGTTGGGACCTCTAGGATCAGGTCTCTAATGTATATTTTGGGTGCTGGATTTAGTGTTTCATTCCTCCTGTGCTGGATAGTCTACAGATTATTGATTCATTTAATCCTGATTTCATGGGTGGGAATGTAAAATTATGCAGTCTAAAAATAGAGCGTCTGTAATTTCCATGTTTAATTTGAAATTAATGAATTTTACGTGATTAGGGTTTTACATCACCCCTGTGTATATCACATACTGTATGAGACAGCTTAGCATTTGCTGTATTTTAACATGGTGGTTTCTACGTCAACAGCCCCATCCTCTGGTGACCCACCCATACCATACCCCCTCCAAAACGGGAGCACCATGGATACGTTTTTTAAAAGACACTTCAGAAAGAAGGCTACACCTCCCCCCACTGAAACGTTCTGCCCCCCAACGTTGCGGAGGTGTAGCGTGGTCATAACCACTGGCAAGGCTCGCCGTAGATCCAGTGCTGGTTTGGCTTCCACCACCCTATCTATGCAGAGACGCTGTTCTGTGACTCAGATGCCACCTTTCCCTCTCGGTTCGACTACTACTGGACGCGGGGGGAGGAAGGACGGGCGCCGGAGGTCAAGTACGACCACCCCAGGCCTCAGTCCACGATTTGCTGTACAGAAGAGACGTGGGGGGAAATTACACTGTATTGATCGTCAGCTCTTGGGGCCTTCCATGTTACTCGCAAGCCTTATCCAAATGAAAAAAGGACCAGAGACCAAAGAGGAGAACTCTGAAGAGGAGGAATTGGAGGGGACGTCTGAAGAAGGGACTGACCAAGAAAGCAATTCTCAGTGTTCTTCTGCCATGTCCAGTAGCATGGAGATATGTGACCCTCAACCCTGCACTACTGACTCCTCCACTGACCAACGAAAACTGTACGCAGGGGACTAGTAAAGGTGGGGTAGGGGGGGGCTCCATTATATACCCTCTGTTAGATGATAAGCCACCATAAACAGCGTGGTCTGCTGAGAGATTTAATTTAGTAGATTTTCTTAAAGGGGACCTGATGCACTTAAAAATGCTGCCTAACCTGCAGATATCATGTTATAGAGCTGGGGGAGCTGAGCAGATTGATATATAGTTTTGTGAAGACATTTCCTGGATAAATTTATTCGTGCTTGTTCTGGATTAAATAGTCAAGTGGGTGGTCCTACCCAGCCAAGAATGTGCATATAGGGAGCTACCAATCATTGAGTAGTACTACTCACTTCTTAGCTCATTGTGATCGACAACTCCTTCTATATGTGCACTTAGACATGCAGATGGTTGTCAATCTCAAAGTAGGACCGCCCACGTGACAACTTAGCCCAGATTGAGTAGACATTTTATATGAATATCCTGGAATTTTTTCCACTTAACTATATATCAATTTGCTAAGCTTCTCCTGCTCTCTAAGATGATGTCTGCAGGTTTACCATGACTGGTTTTCTTTAAAATTCACTCATACGTTGCTAAAAAATGTAAAAACTACAGTCTTGTTTACCTATTGTGTTTTTTACAGCATTTACAGAGGAATTTGCCATGGTGGCTACTACACATTCCCCCTCTTTACGTAAAATTAGTATTTCCCAACCCGTGGGAAAACTAGAAATCCCATTATGTCCTAAAAGCCGAACCGTGATGGGTGGTGTAGTTTTGCCACATCTTGAGAGCCGCAGGTTGGGGAACACAGCTTTAACGTACTTTCCTATATAAGTCACAAGTTTTCTCTTGATACAACCCCTTTAAAGGAAGTCCAAGGCCTGTGGTTACCTCAGGGTTCCCGCTCACTCAGGGAGTGCCCTTTATTTGTTTATCTAGTGCATTCATACTGGCGGCTGACAGTACACCTTCTCCGCTTACCCTTTAGCTCTGTTTTGAACAGTCCTATCTTTAGAAAGTGATATTTGAGTATGCCCCCCCCCCCATGTAGAACTTGAAGGGGCTGTCTCTTTATTTATTTTGGCCTTAGAAAGTGTTCAGCCCTGGCAGTATTTGTGGGCACCTGTGTAATATCTAGTACAGGAGAAGGAATGTTATACCCTGACGCCAACTTTCTGTACAAGATATGTAGATTGTAAAAAACGGCCCATCATTGAATGAAATGTGGATTTTATGTATAAATGAAACATGTAGAATAGGGCCTCATTTATTATAACTGAGGGGTGGGGTTCACACCTGCGTTGGGTGACTCCATCCAAATACTGGAGAAAATAGAGTAGCATTGTGTGCTATTTAGTTCATTGAAATGCTGGACACCATGGCCAAAACCCGACAGACCCTCTTAAAGTCAGTGGGGTTCGTTGGCACCATTGGTGTGCGGCACGCAGCAGATTAATTGTTTCCATCATTCTCTTCCAATGACTGATCAGAATAAGGTTGTCCATGGCAACAAACTATGGGTTCCTCAAACAATTTTAAAAAATGAAAGCTGAGCTCTGGTTGGTCGCAATGGGCAGAATCAGTTTTTCAGTTGATTGACGACCAAGTGACAGCTACAGTGACAGATAAGGCCAAAAACTTGGACCATGTGCCGCCAGATTTAATAGTGATTTTGTGACATGGTTTATGTTCTGCACACGGTAATAACATTACTGGGTGCCTCTTATCGTGGCCCCTATCTCATAAAGTGATGGCGTATCATTAGAGTATGCATCCACTGATTTATCAGAACAATTATTGGCCGTTTACACAGGACAATTATTGGTCAGCATTGGTTCCAGGTATTGGGTTGGTGATCAAGAAATTAATTGTTTATCTCCAATGTCAACCGCACATTGCTCCGTGTATAAGGGGGATGTGTGGTCAACAATGAGGAAAGTAAAGGGCCACACAAACATTTTTACAGTGTAAGGCTATGTTCACACTATGTAAAAGTGCGGCCGTTGTTGCCAATGGCAACAACGGCCGTATTTTTCACGTTGTGGAACACTGCCTCTGCTTCTGTGGGATTCCGGACGGAGCGTACACACATCGTATACGCTCCGGCCGGGATCCCGCGCGGCGCCGCAAAGATCTGACATGTTCGTTTTCTGCGGCTGCAATTCAATGAATTGCGGCCGTAGGAAACCCTGTCAGTTCACACAATGAAGCAAGCGGCTCCGGTCGCTTGCTTCATTGTGAGCTGCGGGAGGTTCTGATGCGGGCGCGCGCTAATGCGCCCTCATCAGAACACTACGGCCAGAAAGATCACCCGACGGGTCACGGAACAGCCAGTCTAATACGTTGTGTGAACATAGCCTAAAGATTCATTAACCAAGTACCAGTCTTCTAGATCAACACTTAGTTGCGACATATGGCCGCTGTGTGTGTCTTGGTTATAGCTGGCAGCTGGTTTCCCCTGTTTAAGCAATGGCAAGCCAAGGTTTCACCCAGAGTTATTGGTTATTATCTTTCGGCATCAGGTCGGTACCACCTTGTTTAAGAGTACCTTAAAGGGAAGAAGTATCTAACCTGCTGATATGTCCCTAGGCACTGAGGATGAAGGTAAGTTTCTTACCTTAATCCTCAGCATTGTTCATTTGTGTACTTTGTAGGTTAATCCACATGTTAATAAGGCGTGTGGTGCACTGGAGACAGTAATACCACTGCATTGCACTGAGGATGATAGTCTAGTCCCCAGTGCAATAAAAACACCTCATTAGCTTATGGATTAAACTATGAAGTACACAAAAACCGTGCAGAGGATTGAGGTAACTTACCTTCATCCTCAGCACCCCATGTGCTATAGCAGGTTAGATACTTCATATTAGCATGTTAATAGGATACTATATATTAGCATGTCAGATACTTCCCTTTAGATACTTCAGATAGTTTCCCTTTAATAGGGCCCTTATGAGATGAAAATAACCTTTAAAAAAAAGGAGTACTTCCATACTAAATAATTCACCTACTGTATATTCACCTTTGTTACATTGGCTGGCACTGTGTTCATACGTAGTATTTTTCACAGTAAGTATTCTACTTAAAATGTCACTTATTGATGCACTGGATAGCCAGCCCATGAATTAGCCCTGCCGCATTCAAACCTGCAGCAATAGAGTGAGATATATGGAAGAAATATAAGGGTATGGCTCAGATTTCCACAATTATCTCTCTGGAAAAGAAATGCTATGCTTTGGGAACATAGCGGCACATGACCGCAACAGCCCATATCTGTCCATAGAGGTTCACATGCACATCACTGCCTCAACCGGTGAAAATATAGACCAGCAGGGCACCAGGGACTGGCACCCCCGGAGGAGGTGCAGATACCCAAAATGTTAGTCATATAGATGGCCATGAAAAAAATATACCTGTAAGAAAGGGGATGTGTTGTTCGTGAACCTTTTGATCATAAGGTATTTGAAAGTTGTTTTCCCTGTCTAGAAGTCTGAGCCTATCTTACACGGTGTACTCACCTTTACACTGTATACACTATATGTGCAGGTTATGTGGTTATTGCACAATCTCAGATGCATCTTTCTGTCTTACAGAAAAGCCATTGCCAAATCTGGAGCCCAGCATCTCACATCTTCACCATCATCCAACGTGGTGCACATCGACTCTGAAACACAAATACGTAGTACCGTAGACTGGAGTGTGAGTATTCTTCATTTCACTTGATTCCCAATAAATTTGTTTGAAAGGGGTTATCCAGGATTAGATGAACATACCTGCTTTCTTCCAAAAACAGCGCCACACCTGTCCTTGTGTGGTATTACAACTCTGCTCCGTTCATTTTAATGGAACTGCAATACCACCCATAAACTGAGGACAACAGTGGGGCTGTTCCTGGAAGAAAACAACTATGTTTTTTAGTGGCTTGCTGCTTCTTACCTTTATTATTAGGGTCCTATTACACGGAGTGATTTTTAACGATTAACGACTAACGATAAACGATCGCAAACGAGATTGTTTATCATTAACCTAAATATCGTCCACCATATTACACAGAACGATGGTCGCCAGTTACGATAGTTAATACAATCGTTATTGCGATCGTTACTATAATCGTTTATTCCTTCTCATCCCAGCAAAACAATGGGCAATGTGCAATTACACTGAACGATTAGTGAAAAATTGAAGAACTTAAGCGAACGAACGTGGAAGTACAGCGGATGATAAGCGAACAATTGACGATAATTTTAGGTTCAAATCGAAATCAACGATCGACGACATACAAACGATTTTTCACAGAACAAATTACACAGAATGATTATCGTTTAAATTCGAATGATATAACGATTTTTCGCACGATAATCGTCCTGTGTAATAGGGCCCTTAGACTATTTTGGGATCAGTGAGCCTGATTCTTGCATCTCCGCACTGTTCCCTCCATTTTTGCTTCCTCACACCGTCACCACACCAGTGTGTATAGTTATACTATATATAGATTGGTGTCATTCGTGCATGTACTGTACACGGCTTTAATACAAACATGCACACACCCTTACGTATTTTTGTTTTTTTGCTTGATCTTTTATGATTTTTACCTCTGGGATTGTTCACGTAGCTCATCTTCCTCCATAGAGAGGGCGCGTTATGTTGGGTGGCTGTTGCTGGAGCCTAATCTTATAGCTGCTTTTACATAATCTAGCACATTGTATTTTCTCCTCCATTTCTGTTATTTTATTCCTTCCTCTCGAGGGACCATTGCGGAATGGCTTCTCATAACCCCGAATGTTTGGCCGGCGGTGGTTTTACCCTCCTTATCGGACCAGTGCTTTAGTTTTTATAGTCGTTGCTGCCAGGCAGCGGCATTGTCTGCAGACCTCTTCAGCTTGTGGTTTCCTGTGGCATTTGCATCTACTCCTTTTTTCCTTTTTGTATTTTCCCCATAGTGTTCTTAGAACTTTACTGTGTTCTGTGCTGACCAGCCTGACAAAGGACATGTCACAGTAAAGAGATTTTTTTTTTCCAAGCCTTTATTCTTGTGTAGTTGTTCCCGTGCAGCTTTTAATGGTTTCCTTTTCTGGTTTAAGTTAAATTTAAGCCTACTTCCTCTAAGATTGGTTTCTGACAAGGGGAAGAAGCTTTCTCATAACTATGTGCCTGATAAGTACACGGTAAAGGAACACAGTGTCTGCAGTGATTGGTTCTTGGCTGTGAAGGGCACACTCACCCTGTAACATCTGTCGGCACCCTCGCCCTATAACATCACCTCAGATTACAGCTAGAATTACAGGATCTGTCAGCTCTCCTGTGTGATGTAGTATAGAGGATCTGTCAGCTCTCCTGTGTGGTGTAGTATACAGGATCTGTCAGCTCTCCTGTGTGATGTAGTATACAGGATCTGTCAGCTCTCCTGTGTGATGCAGTATAGAGGATCTGTCAGCTCTCCTGTGTGGTGTAGTATACAGGATCTGTCAGCTCTCCTGTGTGGTGTAGTATACAGGATCTGTCAGCTCTCCTGTGTGGTGTAGTATATAGGATCTGTCAGCTCTCCTGTGTGGTGTAGTATACAGGATCTGTCCTGTGTGGTGTAGTATAGAGGATCTGTCAGCTCTCCTGTGTGGTGTAGTATACAGGATCTGTCAGCTCTCCTGTGTGATGTAGTATAGAGGATCTGTCAGCTCTCCTGTGTGGTGTAGTATAGAAAATCTGTCCTGTTACATAGTTACATAGTTAATACGGTTGAGAAAAGACACATGTCCATCAAGTTCAACCAAGGAGGGTATGGATACAGGGAAGGGGGAGGGGTAATAGGTTCTATACATATGCATTTATATTATTTTGCTCTTCTGTGTGGTGTAGTATAGAGGATCTGTCCTGTGTGGTGTAGTATAGAGGATCTGTCCTGTGTGGTGTAGTATAGAGGATCTGTCATGTGTGGTGTAGTATAGAGGATCTGTCAGCTCTCCTGTGTGGTGTAGTATAGAGGATCTGTCCTGTGTGGTGTAGTATAGAGGATCTGTCCTGTGTGGTGTAGTATACAGGATCTGTCAGCTCTCCTGTGTGATGTAGTATAGAGGATCTGTCAGCTCTCCTGTGTGATGTAGTATAGAGGATCTGTCCTGTGTGGTGTAGTATAGAGGATCTGTCAGCTCTTCTGTGTGGTGTAGTATAGAGGATCTGTCAGCTCTTCTGTGTGGTGTAGTATAGAGGATCTGTCCTGTGTGGTGTAGTATAGAGGATCTGTCCTGTGTGGTGTAGTATAGAGGATCTGTCAGCTCTCCTGTGTGGTGTAGTATAGAGGATCTGCAAGCTCTCCTGTGTGATGTAGTATAGAGGATCTGTCAGCTCTTCTGTGTGGTGTAGTACAGAGGATCTGTCAGCTCTTCTGTGTGATGTAGTATAGAGGATCTGTCAGGTCTCCTGTGTGGTGTAGTATAGAGGATCTGTCCTGTGTGATGTAGTATAGAGGATCTGTCAGGTCTCCTGTGTGGTGTAGTATAGAGGATCTGTCAGCTCTTCTGTGTGGTGTAGTATAGAGGATCTGTCCTGTGTGGTGTAGTATAGAGGATCTGTCAGCTCTCCTGTGTGGTGTAGTATAGAGGATCTGTCAGCTCTCCTGTGTGATGTAGTATAGAGGATCTGTCATCTCTCCTGTGTGGTGTAGTATAGAGGATCTGTCAGCTCTTCTGTGTGATGTAGTATAGAGGATCTGTCAGGTCTCCTGTGTGGTGTAGTATAGAGGATCTGTCCTGTGTGATGTAGTATAGAGGATCTGTCAGGTCTCCTGTGTGGTGTAGTATAGAGGATCTGTCCTGTGTGGTGTAGTATAGAGGATCTGTCAGCTTTCCTGTGTGGTGTAGTATACAGGTTCTGTCAGCTCTTCTGTGTGGTGTAGTATAGAGGATCTGTCAGCTCTCCTGTGTGGTGTAGTATAGAGGATCTGTCCTGTGTGGTGTAGTATAGAGGATCTGTCAGCTCTCCTGTGTAGTGTAGTATACAGGATCTGTCAGCTCTTCTGTGTGGTGTAGTGTAGTATAAAGGATCTGTCAGCTCTCCTGTGTGGTGTTGTATAGAGGATCTGTCCTGTGTGGTGTAGTATAGAAGATCTGTCAGCTCTCCTGTGTGGTGTAGTATAGAGGGTCTGTCAGCTCTCCTGTGTGATGTAGTATAGAGGATCTGTCAGCTCTCCTGTGCGGTGTAGTATAGAGGATCTGTTCTGTGTGGTGTAGTATAGAGGATCTGTCAGCTCTCCTGTGTGATGTAGTATAGAGGATCTGTTAGCTCTCCTGTGTGATGTAGTATAGAGGATCTGTCAGCTTTCCTGTGTGGTGTAGTATAGAGGATCTGTCAGCTCTCCTGTGTGGTGTAGTATACAGGATCTGTCAGCTCTCCTGTGTGGTGTAGTATAGAGGATCTGTCCTGTGTGGTGTAGTATAGAGGATCTGTCAGCTCTCATGTGCGGTGTAGTATAGAGGATCTGTCAGCTCTCCTGTGCGGTGTAGTATAGAGGATCTGTCCTGTGTGGTGTAGTATAGAGGATCTGTCCTGTGTGGTGTAGTATAGAGGATCTGTCAGCTCTCCTGTACGGTGTAGTATAGAGGATCTGTCAGCTCTCCTGTGTGGTGTAGTATAGAGGATCTGTCCTGTGTGGTGTAGTATAGAGGATCTGTCAGCTCTCCTGTGTGATGTAGTATAGAGGATCTGACATCTCTCCTGAGTAATGTAGTATAGAGGATCTGTCAGCTCTTCTGTGTGGTGTAGTATAGAGGATCTGTCCTGTGTAGTGTAGTATAGAGGATCTGTCAGCTCTTCTGTGTGATGTAGTATAGAGGATCTGTCAGCTCTCCTGTGTGATGTAGTATAGAGGATCTGTCAGCTCTTCTGTGTGGTGTAGTATAGAGGATCTGTCCTGTGTAGTGTAGTATAGAGGATTTGTCAGCTCTCCTGTACGGTGTAGTATAGAGGATCTGTCAGCTCTCCTGTGTGGTGTAGTATAGAGGATCTGTCCTGTGTGGTGTAGTATAGAGGATCTGTCAGCTCTCCTGTGCGGTGTAGTATAGAGGATCTGTCAGCTCTCCTGTGTGATGTAGTATAGAGGATCTGTTAGCTCTTCTGTGTGATGTAGTATAGAGGATCTGTCAGCTCTCCTGTGTGGTGTAGTATAGAGGATCTGTCCTGTGTGGTGTAGTATAGAGGATCTGTCAGCTCTTCTGTGTTGTGTAGTATAGAGGATCTGTCCTGTGTGGTTTAGTATAGAGGATATGTCAGCTCTCCTGTGTGATGTAGTATACAGGTTCTGTCAGCTCTCCTGTGTGATGTAGTATACAGGATCTGTCAGCTCTCCTGTGTGGTGTAGTATACAGGGTCTGTCAGCTCTCCTGTGTGATGTAGTATAGAGGATCTGTCCTGTGTGGTGTAGTATAGAGGATCTGTCAGCTCTCCTGTGTGGTGTAGTATAGAGGATCTGTCAGCTCTCCTGTGTGGTGTAGTATACAAGTTCTGTCAGCTGTCCTGTGTGGTGTAGTATAGAGGATCTGTCAGCTTTCCTGTGTGATGTAGTATAGAGAATCTGTCAGCTCTCCTGTGTGGTGTAGTATAGAGGATCTGTCCTGTGTGGTGTAGTATAGAGGATCTGTCAGCTCTCCTGTGTGGTGTAGTATAGAGGATCTGTCAGCTCTCCTGTGTGGTGTAGTATAGAGGATCTGTCAGCTCTCCTGTGTGGTGTAGTATACAAGTTCTGTCAGCTCTCCTGTGTGGTGTAGTATAGAGGATCTGTCAGCTCTCCTGTGTGGTGTAGTATAGAGGATCTGTCAGCTCTCCTGTGTGGTGTAGTATAGAGGATCTCTCCTGTGTGGTGTAGTATAGAGGATCTGTCAGCTTTCCTGTGTGATGTAGTATAGAGAATCTGTCAGCTCTCCTGTGTGGTGTAGTATAGAGGATCTGTCCTGTGTGGTGTAGTATAGAGGATCTGTCAGCTCTCCTGTGTGGTGTAGTATAGAGGATCTGTCAGCTCTCCTGTGTGGTGTAGTATACAAGTTCTGTCAGCTGTCCTGTGTGGTGTAGTATAGAGGATCTGTCAGCTTTCCTGTGTGATGTAGTATAGAGGATCTGTCAGCTCTCCTGTGTGGTGTAGTATACTGGATGTCTTCTCTCTTAATAGGTCTGATCTAGTTAATACTTGTAATTCCTACAAAATAAATACTGTGCACCAATAAATTGACAACTGGGCGTTACATTCTCCTTTTCTGACCCCTGTCACATTGAGTCCTCTATACTCCAGTAATAACCAGTGATTATTGCCCTTTAGTAATCTATCTTCTCCTCTTTTTCAGGAGGCGGCTCAGTACGGTGATCACCTCTGGTTTGAGACCAATGTGTCTGGAGATTTCTGTTATGTGGGGGAGCAATACTGCACAGCGAAGATACAGGTACACCCAGGGGATACCGTATCTAATTAATATAACCGTATTATGAAACTGTACGGGAATAAGTCCACAAGTGTTCTGTACAATAGTCTTTGTTATATGCTAATGCCCATGTTACACTGCACTTAGTCACTATCACAATGGCACACCTCCCACACAAGTCTAGCATTATATCATTTCACACTGAATTCCTTACAGGTAATGTATCACCTAGATTTTTTTTCTTGATATGTGCCAGGTACTGAAACCTGTTTTTTTTTTTTTTTTTTTGGGCACATTATTAGGAGGCAGCCATCTTGCCTTTGCTATCTTACCAGCATTGAGAGATATGCATTACAGCAAGCCCTGTGGACCATAGGCACAGTGGACAGGAACAGATGTATGAGAATGGCTAATGGGCATGCTCCATGGCCTTTTTGGAGGTTATTCTGTAGGTTGGGGGTGGCTGAGTTGGGAGCAGCATCTATTGTATGTACCTCTCTTGTGTGCAAGATTTTAGGATTATTTTATAATATACATAGTAAAATGTAGAATTTTTCTGGTGACGTTTTTTCTAATTTTCCATTTTACTCTCATTATATAATAATCCTGAAATCTTTAACCTTTTAGGTTTTATAAGCTGAGACTTCCTGTTCTGTACAGTCTCCAGCAGTGTCCAGATTAGACAGGAGATGATGATCACAACTTGCTCTCCCTCTTTCTGTGGAATGTCCACTGGACAGGTCACACAGCATGCCCAGAAACCTTTCCCATTCATATCATTGAGGCAGCTTCTGTCTAATCTTGCTGTAAAGCGTATCTCCAAATGCTGTTATAAACAGCTCAGGCAAGGTGGCTGCCCCCTAATGAAGTGCAAAAAAAATATAATTCAGAAAATAGAAACAGTTCAGAAAGAACATGTTTTAGTATCCGGCACAAATTGGTGAACTCCCACATGGATTTCACGGCTGAGTTGCTTTGACTTCATGATATAGACTTACACCGTCTTAGTCCATTTTAGGGAATTCTCTAACACAGATTGTTCTATTAGATGGGTTCATCCTCAGGCTACTGCTGTGTATACTAATGGATGTATTCACTTGGCCCCTATCTAAAAGACTGTAATGTAACAAGGGCTGGAAAGTCTATTTAATGAGAGTCTGACCTCAATGTATTTGCTTCATTGTTCCTAGAATAGGCCAGTGTATACACTAGACTCTTGTAAGTGATCCCTCCGTACAAGCTGCCAGTTAGCACAATTTTTTTTATCTGCCTTCTACTTTACCTATATTTTACTATGCCCTATAGAATTATTTGTGGCTCCATTTATTCAGTGCAGTTCTGGATATTTTATAGAGGGTTTGTTTTTACACTGTTCGCTGTGTGGTAAAACTCTCATGTTCGGCGGTTCTAATAATATTACTGTTGCAAATTTTTCCGCAAAGCACAGAAACACAGTCGCACATTTTTGAGATTGCTCACAAATTTGCGTCACTTTTATACCAAAAATTCCAAAAAGACCGTTGATAAATTCCCCACATTATCTTTTTTTTTTCTTACACCATTATCCAATTCATAAGGTTTTTCTTGTTTTACTACTTTAGGCTGGGTTCACACTACGTATATTTCAGTCAGTATTGTGGTCCTGATATTGCAACCAAAACCAGGAGTGGATTAAAAACACAGAAAGGATCTGTTCACACAATGTTAAAATTGAGTGGATGGCTGCCATTTAATGGCAGATATTTGCTGTTATTTTAAAACAACGGCTGTTGTATCGAAATAAAGGCCGTTATTTACTGTTATATGGCGGCCATCCACTCAATTTCAACATTGTGTGAACAGATTCTTTCTGTGTTTTTAATCCACTCCTGGTTTTGGTTGCAATATGAGGACCACAATACTGACTGAAATATACGTAGTGTGAACCCAGCCTTAAAGGGAAACAAATACCTCCCTGAGGAGGAGCGAGTTGGCCCCAGTACCTTACAGTTGCTGGGCACAGCTCTCCCAACACCGTGCCTTTCAGTCTCTGGCGGGGCGGCAAGTTCACAATCTTCACCTGCCCTGGTAACTAGGCTTGAGGGCGGAGCGGCAGTGGCTTGGAAGAGGGTGGAGACAGCGTAACCGCATGCTCCGCCCTCTTGCCTAGTTACCAGGCATCAGGACAGATGATTAAAGATGACGAATTTGCCGCCCTGTCGGAGTCTACCAGGCACAGTGTGGCAGCTGTAAGGTACTGGGGCAAACTCGCTCTCCCTCAAGGAGGTGAATGCTTGATTATGCTCCCATCTATTTTTTTTTTTCTAGCTTTTATTTTTTTTTTGTAGCTTGGTGCGGGGGCCATTTTGCCTTCAATTTTCTAGTTTTTGTCAGTAGACTTTTGCCGTACGCTGGACTTTATGTTGGCTTTTTTTTTTTTTTTTTTTTAACACTGATATGACCAAAAATAATTAATACTTGCATAGGGGTTTTCTTTTTACAGCATATACCATACTATGGTATATGAGTCAGTAACATTGTACTGTCTATTTTTGCCAGTACAAAATATGTTTTTTTTTTTCTTATTATGGGCAGATTTTCTTTTCTTTACATCTATATATAAACAATTTTAGTACTTTGTATAAATAATCATTGTATTACTTTTATAGATCATTGCCATAGTACTGTATTGCTGTACTAGTACAGTCTGGCCATGGCAGCTGTGATAGCAGCGTTAACCTTCAGTAGGTCTCCGGCTGCCATGCTGTCCATATGAGCCTGCTCCATGTTCACTAACACCAATGTTAATATTTTTTATGGGGAAATATTGTTCTCTGCTATTCTCCATAGTGGGGTTTTGTGATTCAGTTACCCTTATAGTGACATTATGATGTATAGAGAATATTCTGACCTGACCAGGTTTAATTTTTTTTTTTTTTTTTTACTACTGCATATATGTGTACATTGGTTTATGAGTCTCCTTAGACTTTCCTTACATGTCTCATTTAGACTGCCCTTATACCACCCTGTGTGACTCCTTCTCCTCCTCTGCATATAGATGTTCAGTGTTCACACTTCCCTGGGGTCACATCACACCCATCACCTTCCTATAATGAGTGCACGACCGTCTGGGTCCATCTATCCCGCTGCGACATCTTTTAGCCTAAGCTCCACATGAAACCTTTTGAAGCAAGGAGAAGTGCGCTCTCTGTAATGCTGTAATGAAAATACAGATGTAGCTGAGTTGAGTTTGTTGTCACAGCTTCCCCTTTCCACAGTAATAAGGCGACGGCATACATTTACCTATTTATTAGACTAGTGCATCTTGTAGCAATCTAAGAAGAGGAGATAATTGTTCTGAATTGCGCCAAATTTATTACTGTTAAAATATTCCACCAAATATAGGTGGCAGGTATAGAAGTATGAGAAGTATGAGGCTCGCACTGCACCCTATATCTGCTGCAGATATACCAATGTGGCTATCTCCAGTGCTAGTGATTTATCCCCCAGATGCTACTATCAATGGTGGTTAAAAATGTAAAAAAAAAAAATCTAAATAAGCTCTGTTAGAAGAAGAATAAAAAAAAGTTATGGAGCAGGGGTAGGGAACCTTCAGGCCCTCAAGCTGTTGCAAAACTACAGTTCCCATCATGCCTGGACAGCCAAAACTTTAGCTTTGGCTGTCCAGGCATGATGGGAGTTGTAGTTTTGCAACAGCCAGAGAGCCAAAGTTCCCTACCCCTGCTGTACAGTATTGTTAGAATATGGTGACACACGGCATATAACCTTTTAAAAGTAGTTAAAAAAAAACAAACAAACTGATATTGTTGTACTGAAGGTCAAAGAGGAGGCAAATTTATTAGGAGAACCAGATAATTGTGAGGTATCCTATTCCAGTGTATTTTCTTTTAGGACTAGTATATACAATGCCAGCGTGGTGAGTGATAAGAAAAGTTGTAAATCATCATATCATCCTTTTTTTTTTCTTTTTTTTTTTTTTACTCGTTTTGGCACAATGTACACCAAAGACTGAAATTAAAGGGGTACCCTGGCGGAATTTTTTTTTTCCCTTTTTAAATCAACTGGTGTCAGAAAGTTATATGGATTTGTAATTTACTTCTATTCCAAATTCCCAGATGCAGTACATGCTGTATGTACTGCAGAAATTAGTGTATTCTTTCCAGTCTGACACAGTGCTCTCTGCACTGTCCAGAAAGGCTTTGCTACTGCTCTGCTCAGTCTTTTTCAGGGACAGAGGTGGCAGCAGAGAGCATTGTGCTAGACTGGAAAGAATACACCACTTCCTGCAGGACATACAGCAGCTAGTAAGTACTGTAAGATCGTCCGTGCATGGACCTAATAATGAAGCATATGAATGTCCCCTAAGCTATTTAGATACTTCAGACAAAAGTCAGCTGAACCCATCAACTTCAAAGTGTTCAGCCCCCTGTTTCAAGTGTATAGGGGCCTCTGACTCTACCTGATGAGATCATGTTGGGTCCCGTTACCTGATACACTGCTCCAAATACTCAGCAACCAGGAACACTCACTTCAGGAGACTCTGATCTCCTGAGCTTCAGCTCCATGGAGGAGGAAGGGAAACTGCCCATCCTGTGGAGGGAGGAAGAACGCACAGTGGGCTTCATACATCAGTGCATGCCATACAAGTTATTGATACAAGGATCCCATGTGAGTCCCCGTCCATCATTCCCTTATATTCCACTCACATTGGCAATGCTGATGTAGATTGTGCCAATAAGAAATTATATCAATACATTAATAGATATGAGATAGATGTGACTGTCGTGTATAATAAGAATCATTTCAATCTCAATTTGGTGATTTTTTTTTTCCCCAGAAATTGTGGCTGAAGCTACGCCCCAGGCAGAACTAAAGAGTGCCCTTTAAATAGTCTCCGCTCCATGTCAAGTGCTCAGTGCCCTGTACCGCTCAGAGGTCATATAGCCTCAGCCTTTCTTCATAGCGGTGACTGTGCCTGGGCGGAAATGCTAAAGATTTCATTCATTGTGCGGCACAAAGCCGCGTCTTATTGTACTAAAAGCTTTCTCTCTCAGTCAGGCTTTAGTCTGAGAGGTAAAAATGAAATGAGATTTATGCCCACAATGAAATGGCAGCGACAAAGAACAGGATATTTGTATCGGCCTTTTACCATCTGGCCAGATCCAGCAGCCAGAGTTGCCTTTTAATGGTTTGTAGGGAGGTGCTTCATTGTTTAGTCAATGTAATGAAATTAAAGTGACTTTCTTAAAGTGACACTCTCACACCCTTTTAGCATTATCACTTCTCTACAGAGGTGTAAAGGGTAAATTTTGCAGTTTTTATACCCTATTTTATATCATACGTCATGGTACTTGTTCCAGTAAAAAGTGATCTTTTATCATCTGCGGATTGTGCTACCTGGGCGGGGCTTCACGGGTGAAGCGTCACTTAGCCCTGCCCACATTGCCACCATAGCCCGCCCTCTCTATGACATCATTGACAGATATGCCCCGCACCTCTGTGCCCATTGGGAGCGCCAGCCTAAAGGTCTAGGTCAGCCCACACCAATGGCTGCTACGGCGGGCTACGGTGACAATGTGGACGGGACTAAGTGGCACTGTGGCCGTGAAACCCCACCCAGGTAGCACAATCCGCAGATGATAAAAGATCACTTTTTACTGGAAAACAAGCACCATGACGTATGATATAAAATAAGGTATGAAAACGGCAAAATTTACCCTTTACACCTGTGTAGAGAAGTCAGAATGCAAAAACGGTGTCACTTTAACCCCTTAACGACCGCGGGTGTATATTTACGCCCTGCGGTTGGTAAGGGAGTTCAGAGCGGGGCCGCGCTCTGAACCGTCGCGGTCTCGGGTGTCACATGTAGCTTGGGGCCGCGGCTAATAGCAGGCACGGTCCGATCGCTGTGTCCGCTAATCAAGTAATTGGATGCAGCTGTCAAAGTTGACAGCTGCAGCCGATCCCTGGTGTCTAGTGGTGGAGATCGCCCCCCCCGGGATGTTGTCCCAGAGGAGCGATCTCCGTGTCTGTTACCCGCCGGGCCAAAATGGCACTGATCCCAGCTCGGCACTCGGATGCTTTCGGTTGCAGCAGCCGAAAGCAAACGAGTGCCGATCTCATTGATCTATGCTGTATAAGTATACAGCAAAGATCTCAATGAGAGATCAGAGTGCTTATACTAGAAGTCCCCCATGGGGACTTCTAGTATAAGGGTGCCTTCACACATACCATATCGCTGCATATTTATCGCACAAAACTTGCACGAAAGTCGCATGAAACTCGCACGAAAGTAGCTGCTTTTTTTTGTGATGTTAAACACTCCTGTAAAAATCATGTGAAAATCAAAACTCGCATGTAAAAATCGCACCAAACACGCACCAAAATTGCACCAAACACTCACTGAGAATACACATACATTGACTTTATAGCAATCAGTATCACTGTGGATTTATGTGTGAGAAACTCACAGCGATAAATATGCAGCGATACAGTATGTGTGAAGGCACCCTAAGGGTACAAACCCACACACCGTATACGCAGCAGATACGCAACAAATACGCAGCAGATTTGATGCTGGGTTCAGTTATTTAGATCTAATCTGCTGCGTATTTGCTGCGTATCGCAGCAGTAAATACGCTGCATATACGGTGTGTGGGTTTATACCCTTAGGGTATAAACACACACACCGTATACGCAGCGTTTTTACTGCTGCGATACGCAGCAAATAAGCAACAAATATGCAGCAGATTAGATCTAAATAACTGAACCCAGCATCAAATCTGCACCATCAAATCTGCTGCAGATCTACTGCGTATTTGCTGCGTATACGGTGTGTGTGTTTGTACCCTTAGTGTAAAATAATTTTAAAAAGTTTCATTATTAATAAAAAGCCCCTTCCCCTAATAAAAGTCAGAATCACCCCCCTTTTCCCATGTAATAAATAAAAGTAAACAAATAAATAAACATGTTTGGTATCGCTGTGTGCGTAATCGCCCAAACTATTAATTTATCACATTCCTGATCTCGCGTAAGCGCAAAAAAATCCCAAAGTGCAAAATTGTGCATTTTGGTCGCATCAAATCCAGAAAAATTGTAATAAAAAGCGATCAAAAAGTAGCTTATGCGCAATCAAGGCATCGATAGAAAGTACAGATCATGGCGCAAAATATGACACACAGCCCCATAGACCTAAGGATAAAAGCATTATAAGTAGAGATGAGCGAACCGGATTCGGGTTCGAGTCGATCCAAACCCAAATGTTCGGTATTTGATTAGCGGGGGCTGCTGAACTTGGATAAAGCTCTAAGGTTGTCTGGAAAACATGGATACAGCCAATGACTATATCCATGTTTTCCACATAGCCTTAGGGCTTTATCCAACTTCAGCAGCCACCGCTAATCAAATGCCGAAAGATCGGGTTCGGATCGACTCGAGCATGCTGGAGGTTCACTCATCTCTAGTTATAAGCCTGGGAATGGAGCGATTTTAAGGAACATATATTTGTTAACATAGAAACATAGAAGATTGTCGACAGAAAAAGACCACTGGGTCCATCTAGTCTGCCCTTAACAATGGTTTGAATTTTTTTACAGGCCATCACATAAAAGAAAAGTTATGCATGTTACATATCGTTTTAATCGTAACGACTTGAGGAACATATATAACAAGTCAGTTTTACCCCAGGGCGAACGGCCTAAAAACAAATACCCCCCCCAAATTATTATTATTTTTTTTTTTTTCAATTTCACCATACGTTTATTTTTTTCTGGTTTTCCAGTGTACTTTATGAAAACATTCAGCCTGTCATTGCAAAGTACAATTAGTGGCGCAAAAAATAAGGGCTCATGTGGGGTTCTAGGTGGAAAAATGCAAGTGATATGGCCTTTTAAGCACAAGGAGGAAAAAACTAAAATCCAAAAATCGAAATTGGCCCCGTCCATTAGGGATTAAGGTATGTCCCAGTGACACACCACTAAATTACTGTAAATACCTAAAGCTATAATACTTATAAGGCTTGTGATTGGAGGACCTAAAGGAAGTCAGCACTATGAGCAAACAGCATTTCTCCTATGGTCATTCAGTAGCAGTAAGAGGGGCCACCCGGCACCATGGAACTGCTGCATGTGACTCCACCCATTAAAGGGGCACTCCTGTGATTTTTTTATTTCCCCCTCATGGTGTCAGAAAGTTGTACTCTCATGTTGGATTTCCGGTGTCTGACAGTGGCCTTCTGTATTCCTATTTAGAATACGTACACATTTGATGAAGTGTACACCTGTACGAGGAGATCAGGAGAGACCACTATATAAAATGTATGGGTGATGTCCTACAGGGTCCATTACAGATACAACTGGTTTGGTATGAGTTCTGGCCAGGCCTTGTTTTCATGATGCCAATTGGAAGCCGGATGTATTGTTGTATGTTTTACCACCATGTTAGGCTGGGTTCACACTGCTTTTTTGCAATCTGTTTTTTTCATCCTTTTTTTGCAAAAAACGGATGCATTTGTGTGCATCCGTTTTGATCCGTTTTTCCATTGTAAAAAAAACGAATCAAAACGGATCCATTTTTTGACAGACACAAAAACGTAGCTGACACTACTTTTGTGTCCATTAAAAAAAACAGATCCGATCAAAACGGATGCACACAAATGCATTCGTTTTTTTCATCAGTTTTTCATCCGTTTTTTGCAAAAAACGCACAATAAAAATGGATTGCAAAAACGCAGTGTGAACCCAGCCTTAGTTAGGTCACATGTACTGTGTTATATAAATGTTCAGCATGGAATCCATTATGTTTGGGCTGTTCTCATTTCTCATTCTTTCTCTCTCCGAAAGCAAAAGTCGGCGTCCCGGAGGAAGTGCGCGGCGTGTAAGATAGTGGTTCACACTCCCTGCATCGAGCAGCTAGAGAAGGTGAGCAGCTTCTCATTTGTCATCTTCTCCCAGCAGAGACCTGGTTCTTGGGGCTCATCTTGTGTTTTTCATACAGATAAATTTCCGATGTAAGCCGTCATTCCGTGAATCTGGTTCTCGTAACATACGGGAGGTAAGGGAAATGCTTTCTATTTGGTTCACACACTACTACTTCTTCTTTGTTCAAACAAATATAATTCCTACAAAGAGTTCCCCACTTTAAGCTGATCAGAGGGGGCTCTACCTCAGGGATCCTGGAGATCAGCTGTGGAGGAACCTAGCAGTAGGTCTCTCCTGCAGTGCCCCCACAGGGTAGGACTGCATGGACAACATGACAGGTTTCCCTTATATACAGGTAACTCTGAGGTGTGCAGAAAGGGTTAAGCCAGATCTGTCATGAAAGTGTAACTGTCACTAAAAAAAAAATAAAAACATGTAAGGCTGTGTTCACACTAGGTTTTTTTTTTTCATCCGTTTTTATGAAAAACGGATGCATTTGTGTGCATCTGTTTTGATCCGCCTTTCCATTGACTTCCAATATAAAAAAAGGAATCAAAACGCATCTGTTTTCTTTACGTACACAAAAACTTTATTTGTGTGTACTTTAAAAACAAAAACAGATGTGTTTTGATCCTTTTTTTTTTTATAATGGAAGTCAATGGAGAGGCGGATCAAATTGGATGCACACTAATGTATCCATTTTTCATCTGTGTTTTTGCAAAAACAGATGAAAAAAAAGCGTAGTGTGATCCCAGCCTCAGACTAAGTTCACACTACCTTTTTTGCAATCCTTTTTTTTTTTTTAAATCTGGTTTTACAAAAAAACTAAAACAAAACGTGTGCATATGTTTTGTTCCCTTTTTCCATTGACTTCTGTTCTAAAAAAAAGTGGATCAAAACGCATCAGTTTTTTTTAACGTACACAAAAACTTGGTCAGCCACGGCTCTATTGCATGTCTGCGGAGTTGGTCTCCTGAAACAAGTCTGATCAAGCAGCTAGACAGGGGGTGAAGCACATAGTCACATGCTTCTCCCACATATGTATAGCGATCAGTGGTGGTCTCAGCAGGGAGACCCGTCTATGGGGTATGTAGTAACTTTTTCTTAATAAGGGTGCGTTCACACGTTCAGGATCTACAGCAGATTTAATGGCGCGGATTTGAAGTTGCAGATTCAAAACAAATCGAATCTGCTGCAGATCCTGTACGTGTGTAATGCTGGGTTTACACGGAACGATTATCGTGCGAATTTGCACGATAACTATCGAATTCGAACGACAATTGTACGTGTAAACGCAGCGAACGATCAAGTGACGAGCGAGAAATCGTTCATTTTGATCTTACAACATGTTCTAAAATCGTCGTTTGCAAAAAATTCGCAGATTGTTCCGTGTAAACAGTCGTTCACCGATTTTACCTATGTGTGAGATAGGCTTAAGCGGTCGCAAAACGATTTTTCCGTACAATATATCGTTCCGTCTAAACGCTGATCGTTATAAAAAAAAATCGTTCTTTCAATATTGTTAATCGTACGGTCGGGGGAATTATCGCTCCGTGTAAACGCAGCAAAAGTAACAGTAATGTTTCAAAATATAGTGCCCTATGTAAGGGGTAGTATAGTATCATGACAGGACCTACTGGGCATTGCATCATATATGGTCCCCATACACATGAGTGAAAAGTCTTCAGATCATGCTGACTTTGGCTCTGACTGTCTCATATGTATAAGAGTAACCCGACAGATGATGTCAGAGAAAGAGGGATGGGGCAGGAGAAATTTTAGTGCCTGATCCCTTTTTTTCTCCCTGGAGATAAGTGTTTACCAGAGATGTCTGGCAGCAGATTATTCCCTTCTCTCCACTGAAATAAAAACTCGTATAGGGGGCGATTTATCAAACATGGTGTAGAGTGCTAATGGCTCAGTTGCCCCTAGCAACCAATCAGATTCCACCTTTCATTTTCCAAAGAGTCTGTGAGGGATGAAAGGTGGATTCTGATTGGTTGCTAGGGGCAACTGAGCCAGTTTCATTTTACACCATGTTTGATAAATCTCCCCCCATAGTACGCTTGACCGAACTCGAGGTGCGTGTATATAGGGGAATATCTTTCAGCTGAACCATCTATTAAAGGTGTCTTACCACCATTGGGTAATAACTGGTTCCTGTATTCAGGTCCAGTGTATTCTGATGTCCCTATTATCAAAGCTCAGTCCAGATCTATTATTTTCGACTTAAGTGCTTTAGATCTAATATATTCGACTTATAATTTATTTCCATTTTTTTATTTTGAAAATGTTCTTATTCTTAAACAAATCTTTCATTTTTTTCTGTCTCATAGCCAGTGATTGTTCGGCATCATTGGGTACACCGAAGACGCCAGGCAGGGAAATGCCGGCAGTGTGGGAAGGTGAGGAACGGCAAATGCCCCCTTATTGGCTGGTTTCATCTTTTGTGCGGCCGCACGTCTCTCTGTGTAAACAGTGGGCAATAACAATACATTTTAATGGCTGCATGCTTAAAGGGGTATTCCACTCAAACATGACTTTTTTGAGTTGTTGAGTGAGACTAATAATTCATCCCATGCTTGTTATTATCTGTTCAGTCTCCTTCCCCCAATTCCGAGCTGCTGCTTTCTGCTGAAGACACAGAAAACTGTGAGCTCTCTTCCCATCTCACCTCCTCCCTTCCAAGATGGCTGATGCAAATAAGTCCCTATCTGCATCTTTGTATCTTCTTTGTAATGCTGGGAGGCATAATCAGTGAGCTCATCAGCAACTTGGCCTCAGATTAAAGGGAATCAATCAGCCAAATCAGCACTGTATAAAGCTCCTGTGCAGCTCGTGGCACGTATCAGCCGCGGCTGCAGCTTTATACCCCAGATAATGAAGTTTAATCCCCCCCCCGCGTGGCAGGTAGTGATCTGGGTGGCTCCCTGCTTGTGTCTAGTCACTGCTCTCTCGCTTTCAGCGATCCGTGGGGATGATTGACAGGTAGAGGCACCAGTAACAGGCCTCTCTGCCTGTCACTTATCCCTGCTAAGCGCACTGACTGAGAGAGAGAGTGGTGACTAGACACGGGCAGGGAGCCGCCCAGATGACTACCTGCAGCGCACGGGGGGATTAAACTTCATACGTGTCGCAAGCTGCACGGGAGCTTTATACAGGGCTGCAAGGAACCAAATCAGCCCAATTGGCCCAGTTGGTTCCCTTCAAACCTTCCAGCTTTACAAAGAAGCTCCAAAGTTGCAGATAGGGACTTGTTTACATCAGCCGTTTTGGAATGGAGGGCAAAGGAGGGGCAGATAGGGAGACAAGCTCACGCACAGTTTTTGTGTCTTCAGCAGAAAGCAGCAGCTCAGAACTGGGGGAAGGAGACTGAATAGATAATAACAAGTGTGGAACGAATTTTTAATCTCACCGTGGGCAGCAATATATGAAAAGTTATGTTTGAGTGGGATACCCCCTTATTCGTGTCTTATAAAGCTTCTACAGAGTTACAGTAAGCATCCAATCAGAGCCTCAAGCTGATGTTTTTCATTTGGCTTTTCTGTGCCGTAATGGTTTTTTTTAAAGGCAACAAAGACTTTTTTTTAGACTTTTTCATATACCTTAAAAATAGACATTATTTGACATGATTAGAGATGAGCGTATTCACAGTAATGACAAAGCAAATCACTTTGTTAGCTCGGCAGTCGGCTTATTTGCCTGCTGCCTTTTGAAGTTTTTGCTCCAGTTGCTGGGAAAAGCTGGATCCAGTCCTGGGAACCTGGGATAGCTGCTTTTAATCCAAGATCTGGCCTGGGGTCCAGTCGGCAGGTGATGCAGTTATTGTCCTAAAAAACAACTTTTAGGGTAAATTCACATGGGCGGATCCGCCGGGAGTCTCACACACAAAATCCGCAGCTAATCCACAATACACGTATTAATAATAAGAAGAATAATACGTCTATTGCGGATTAGCTGCAGATTTCATGTGTGAGACTCCCGGTGGATCTGCCCGTGTGAGCCCTGTGTCAAATTGGCGTGGACTAGAGTGTGTGTGCCCTAGGATAGTAACACCCCTCCATCCCACCTCCTCGTCCTCTTCATCATTAAAGGACAACTCCGGCGAAATTTTTTTTTAGCTTATTTAACACACATTACAAAGTTATACAACTTTGTAATGTGGTTAAATACCCGGTCTGGCCCCCTTCCCCCACTTTCGGACCCCCGCCCCCCCCCCCCCCCCGCCCGGAAGTTAAAGAATGTATACATTACCTATTACCGTCGTCACGGTCCTCTTCTCCCGGGCGGCATCTGGTGACGACGACGTCAGAGCCGGGGGGCGGTCCAGGTCTTCTTCCTCCTCGGCATCTTCATGGCGAGTGAATGGGACTGAAAAGGCTGCTGGTGCATATGCGCACCAGCAGCCTTTTCATTGGCTGGAGCGCATCACATGGCTTCCAGCTTGCTCAGCCCTGATTGGCTCAGGTTGCTGGAAGCCATGTGATGCGCTCCAGCCAATGAAAAGGCTGCCGGTGCGCAAGCGCACTGGCAGCCTTTTCCATCCCCAGGACCCGGAAGTCAGAGGCATCGCTGGACGGCGGTGACGGTGAGGCAGACGGCGGGCGAATGGAGTGGCGATCGTCACCGGAGGGATGGTGAGTATGGTGTCTGTGTGTGTCTGTGTTTTTTTTTTTTGGGGGGGGGGGGGGGGTCCCGCCGGAGTTGTCCTTTAAGAATGCCCCTAGAGCAATTTCTCCTATTCATCACCTGTGTGAACACTGCACATGTGTTGGATCGTTAAGGCTCATGTGCAGTGTTCAGACAAGTGATGAATAGGAAAAATCCTGCCTGGGGGCATTCCTAATGATGAGGAGGGCGGGGAAGAGGGATGGAGGGGTGTTGCAATTCTAGGGCATGGGTACTCTAGGCCACCCCAATTTGACACAGGGCTGCAAGTTTCAAAGTATTTTTCAGGACAATAACTGCATCACCTGCCAAATGAACCCCAGGACAGATCTTGGAGTAAAAGCAGCTATCTGAAGGTACAAGCAGTATGTGGGGGTCAGATTGTGGGTACAGAGTTGCTTTAAAAGGCAGCTGGCGGATAAGCCAGTTGCCGAGCTAACGAAGTGATTATTACTGTATATTTGCTCATCTCTAGACATCATCCATCCAGGTAAAAAAAAAAAAAAAAAAAAAAAAAAAGGAATGTTAACATTGTTTTTTGTTTTTTTGATGATTACTTTTAATCATGATTGTTGTGATGTATCGTTGAAAGTTGCCACCAGAGCTGTCTGGCAGTGGCTCACCCCACCTCTCTGCATTGTAAACACATAAGCTAACACCTAGGGGAGATCGGGAGGGATAGCGGTCGACTAGACGAATGTTCAACCAATGGCTAGTGAAGTTTTAGGCCCCAACTTTATTAGCAAAAACACAGACATTGGCCACTCCACCTGACATTGTTTCGCCCTCATGCAGCGTGAGAACCCGGCCTGGGTCTTATTTGGTAATGTATTTCCTACACTCGTCTGTTCAATGAATCGGATTGATGTGATGGAGACGATGAGAGCAGATAATAGGCTGGTGATGTATTGTGGGTTTCCTGATGATCAGGGAGCAGGTGTGATCTGCGCTCTCACCACTTCCTCCTCCACATGGCAGTTCATTAGTAGAGAGAAATCACATTGTCCCTTATGGTGTGTCATCCTTAGTGCCGGAGACGTGTAAGAATTGGTATTGCTAAAGGCCACTTAATAAAATGCATTCACCTTCACAGTCTGCCAACATTAGAATTACCTGTATACAGTTATAGGATAATATCTGGTGGCTGGGGTATAACACAGGTTATCAGTACAAAGCCTTATGTACAAATTCAGATTACGCATCCGTGCCTTTAGCCTGCTATGGACGACAGTATTATACTGTTATCACTATTCTACATCCCATACTCTACATTTAAAGTGTTACTGTCATTATTTTATTATTATTTTTTTTTTATTTTTTTTTTTTGCAGAAATAAATAGTACAGGCGATTTTAAGAAACTTTATAATTGGGTTTATTGGGCAAATATGCCATTATCTGCATTCAAAAAGACTTTCCCCAGGCCCCCCCACCCTCCTCTCTCTCATCCACTGCTCATTATCAGGAAATCTCTACTCTTATACATCAGTCGGCCCCTATGTAACCTATGGAGAGGGGAGGGGGGAGGAGGGAGATTAGTCGCCAGCAGAGAGCAAAGGATTGCACAGCGGGACCTGTGTGAAAGCAGATATTCAGAGGTCAGAGATGTCAGTGCTGACTTCAGAGGAGATAGCCGGTGATGTAGCTGTAAATAACTCTTTGTTGTCCTGTTTTGGTGCTTCATCTCCCTCAACCCCTCCCCTCTCCATAAGAGAACTATGAAGACAGGGGGGAGAGCTTCAAACCGCTTTTTCATGATAAAAATGCATTTTTTGGCTAATAAACCCGTTTACAAAGTTTCTTAAAGTCGCCTGTACTATTGATTTCTGCAAGAAAAATGTAAACGACAGTGACACTTTAAACTAATAGCCTCACTTAGCTGATGAGATGAACCTCGGTTTATCTCCTATAAGACCTGCATTGTCTTTACCATTTCCCTTTACAACCACAGACGCAGACTAGTGATGAGCGAACATGTTCGTATGTTCGTACGAACATGACGCTAATTGTTTGTGTTCGCCGATCACGGATAATTTGTTTAATGATCATTGTCGAACATGCAAATGTTTATCTCGCAATGTATGCAACTGACCAATTTACGCTTTGCTCCCAATAATCTGTACACATGTGCGTAATTCTAGTCTAAAATGTACACAACCGTGTAATTTTATTTTTGCACCTAATAATAAGAACGCATGTGCATAGACCGAAACGCGTGCTTCTACTGTGCGTTCAATATTTGTTTGTAATTGTTCGGCGAACGCAAACCAATCACGATCTGGGATGTTCACTCATCACTAAAGCAGACCAGTGTTAGCTAAGACTCCTAGGTCTTTCGGATGTCTTATAGATGGCGTTTCTTGAATTTTCTTTGTATTCTTGTATATCAGCTTATAGAATTTCATTTTCTCTTTTCAGGGGTTCCAGCAGAAGTTTGCCTTTCACAGCAAAGAGATTGTCGCCATCAGCTGCTCATGGTGCAAATTGGCGGTAAGATAGATAAAATATTGCACTGTAAGTGATCTCTTATCTATTGGATACACGGCTCGATAATCATGCTTGGGGGCTGCACGGATATCTTTGGCGATGTCCGTGCAGCCATTGTTGTTACATAAAAAATAGTAAAGATCTATACTTACCCAGACTCCCTCCGGTGTCCTGCTGCCTGTTTTTATCTGCTCACTGCAGCCGCCGCTGACACTTCTGGGCCCATCTCTGAGGTGACAAGGCCGCGCAGACAATCACTGGCTGCGGGGCTGTCCTGTCTCATCAAATGGTTGGCTTGATTCACTGAAGAGACAGGGCCAGAATTGTCAGCAGTGGCTGCAGTGAGCAGGAAGAGTGGGTAAGAGACAGCAAGACACCAGGGGAGTCTGGGTAAGTACAGGTGGTCCTCGGGTTACAACGGTCTCGAGTTACATCGTTTCGTGGTTACAACGCTTTATTCAATGCCTTATTCCGACTTACACGGTATCGACGTAACTCGAATACATGCAGCGGCAGAAGAATACAGTACGATACTATACTGGTACAGTACTCAGTTATGCAGTTCTAGACTGAGGATATTGATAATTATGTAGGGTACTATGTTAGGATAGGCTAAGTGTTTACAGGACAGTACTGTTGTTATGGTACAGTACTGTATGAACATATGATCCGACTTACATCGAAATTCGGTTTACAACGCTGCGTAAGAACGGATCACTGATGTAAGTCGAGGACTACCTGTATATATCTTTAAATTGTTCTATGTAAAAGTAAGGGCTGCACAGAAATCACTAATGATATCTGTGCAGCCCTCAAGCATGATTATCGAATCGTTTATCCAACAGATCGGCAGCAGGACACCGAGGGATCATTAGCCATCGGCCACACATCACTTATTACACGCAGCGATGCACGGTCAGCAGGCTATGGTAGTTAAACATGTATAAAGACGTTCACAGTTCATCAGCTGGTCATTGACTTTATTACAAGGAGTGATATCTGCCCAGATTGGCCTGACTCAGCAGATAATCACGCCGTGTAATAGGCCTCTAAGGGTGCATTCACACCTGCAGGATCCGCAGCAGATCCGCAGCAGATTTGATGGTGCAGATTTGTTGCTGTGTTCAGCTATTTAAATGAAATCTGCTGCGGATCCGCAGCGGAAAATACGCTGCGGATCCGGTAAGTGTGAACGTACCCTAAGAAGGTTTTTTGGGCAAACTTGTATTAGGGAAGAGGAACCGAGATCCTTTTAATGGATGTAGGAATCAATATAGACTTTTGGACCTAAGATCCACAGAATGAAGAAGTGTTTCTAGCTTTTACTGTTGCTCTAAAGTTGGAGCGCTCTCTTCTGACTGAATACGGTAATACAGAAGCCGTTATCCTCATGTAAAAGGGAAGGATCGTACCCAGTCTATGGCTGCTTTTTCTCCCGGTTCTTCTGACCTTCCATAATTTCCCCCGTGCAGTACCACAACAAAGTCTCCTGCTTCATGCTTCACCACATAGAGGAGCCCTGTTCCCTAGGGGCTCACGCTGCTGTCATCGTGCCCCCCACCTGGATAATCCGAGTGCGCCGACCGCAGGTAAGTGACCGCTCCCTCCTTCCTCCACATCCTTACACAACTTTCTTATAGCCCTATTTCACGGAACGATTATCGTTCATAGACTCGCTCCAACAACCGCTCGTTAACGAGCACTTAACGATTTTTTTAAGCGAACTATAACACATACGTGTCGGAACGTGAACGGTATCTGTAGTGTAACGATTTTTTGCGGTCGTTACATCGTTACATGGCCGTTTAAAACGTGGGGAAATGTAGGTAGACATTTCAAGAACGACTGAAAGATTTTTTATTCAACGAAAAGATTAGCGAATTATTGTTGAAAGACCAACGATTTTTTTTCGACATGTTGAAAAAAAAATTGTGAATGACTCAACGACAATTTCGCTGTTGTCGTTCGCTCGTTTACAGCTATTCCACAGAACGAATATCGTTAACGAGCGGTCGTTTGAGTAATTTTATGAATGATAATCGTTCGAAAAAGTTCCGTGGAATAGGGCCTTTAGGTTTATACATTGTTCCTTCATTCCTTGCAGAGTTCTATCAAATCAAGCAAGAAGAAGAAGAGGCCGTCGTTCAAGAGGAAGCCCAGCAAGAAGGGAGCCGAGGTGGGGTCAATACTGTAAAATCTAGCATACAAAGCATGTACAGAGTCCTGTACCTAAATAAGTGTCATATCTGTCTCCTAGGAGCCCAGGATGCGACCCTTCATCATCAGACCCGCTCCGTGTCCCCTCATGAAGCCTGTGCTGGTGTTTGTTAACCCAAAAAGTGGAGGAAATCAAGTGAGGAGCCTTACTTCCCCTTACACTTGGCAGCTTGCTGCTTTCATGACTCCATTTCTTCCTATCTGTCCTCCTCATATTTTATTTAATTGCTAAAAGCGTATAAAAAAAGAATTGACACGACTGGGATTAAAGGGCCATGTGCTGGAAGCAGTATGGGACCTGCCGCTCAGTACACTGCCTAGGCTTAGAGACGATATAGCTATGTCAGGTGTCCGACCACAGGGACCCCCACTGATCCCAACAACAGGGACACAATCCTCTCCGGAAAGCTCTCTATAGAGCTGCCGCACATTGCTGACCCCTGTCGAGATTGAATGGACCGGTGGCCATATATGCGCTGTACACCACTCAGTCAGGGAACAGTTATCTCTTTGTTTTGGGGGTCAGTGGAGCATGGAGCGGCCAAGCTCAGTGCTTGACAATGTCCAACACCCCTATAGAAAATGAATAGTGCTGGCTGTGCGTGAGCGCTGTAAGTTGTGCTCTGTTCTCCACGTGGTCTGACCTCCACTGACCAGCATGTTATCCTCATTCTATGGTTGCAACTTTAGATAACCCTGTCTCATAGTGGGTGGTCCTTATTCTGTACTTCTTCCAATGACCCAAGGGTAAACAAGACCGCTATAAAAGAGCTCAAAAGGGGGATTTCCTTAAAGTGAAGTTATGAAGTTTAAAGGGAATGTGTCACCTAAATTTTTTTTTACTGATGCTAAAACTTTTTTTTTTTATTCTAATGTTTCTATTTTCTGACTTTAATTTTTATTTGTTTCACTATTTGTTATGGGGGCTGTTATATTGCCTGGGCTGCTGTCAACAGCATTTAGTGATATGCTTTACAGCAAGACTCATGGACATAGATGACAATAGGCAGACTCTGTCCCCTTGAGATCAATGTAAAAAACAATACTGAGCGTGCTTTGTTACCTCTGAGGAGGTCATTCCACAAGAAGCTGCTATTGTCTTGTATTGATGCTATCTACCTACTGGTGTCACATGACGCTGTAATGCTGGACAGATAGGTAGGGGACACTTCACCAGTGTAGTGCTGTAACCCCTGCACTGGGAGCAGCTGTACAGGAAAAAAAAAACCCTCAAAGAATTGCAGAGGATTGGTCCTGCATTTCCTTTGTTCTCTTTCTTGATGGGGGTCCCAGAGGTTAGACCCCACCAATCATGCAGTGATGGCATATTCTAGTCATGTGGCCATTGATTTTAGTGGATGCCATGAAATACTTTAAAGCACCTGAGGTGGTGCTGCATGGGTATACTGCCCTGGCTGCAGAAGATGGCCGCCCATGCATTCATGCAACAACACATTATAGGCGGATTCTTCCATTTCTGGTATTAAGGAATCATATAATAGAATCCTTATTTAAGGTGTAGAATTTTGCATTTACGCTTGAAAACCATGTGTAATAAGATTTTCCGAGCTGCAGGATGTGTACGGATCTCTTGATGTTATTGGGAGCAGTCTGATGAATTTGGTCTCTATCCCCAATAGGGTGTGAAGATCCTTCAGTCCTTCATGTGGTATCTGAATCCACGACAGGTGTTTGACCTCAGTCAAGGTGGCCCGAAGGAAGCGTGAGTATTCAGCTTTTACTATTGTATTTACTGCTTGTCCTTGCGCCAAAGGATAAAATATGGCTTTTCGCTATTAAAAAAACTTTGCTAAAAGTGTATTATAAGTAGATGCTCAGATCCAATCCAGGACCAGGAATGTCACATATTGGAATCCTATTGTAAGGTCATAATAGAAGCTCTCCAGTTTTCCGAGCAGTGAAAGCGATCGGGTGTTATTTATATGGAACAGTTTGCTCACAAAACACCTCATGGTTATATAACAAGCTGCTTACCCTGTGACTCTGCTCAGTGTGATTTACACCTCCAACTATAGAAAGAGTTAGTGCTCACTTAACTGCACAAATAATGTATGAATCACAGCTCTCGGCCTATGAGAGTCTGGAGGAAGCTGGATAACATTCTGCATTGAGTCTAGGACGTAAACGGAGCAGTGTTCTACTTTTGTCTTTTATATCCATATTTTAGTCCTTATGTTGTGTTTTTGGGGGGGTTCTTGCTTTTTGGGGGGTGGTCTGCAGTTCATAACTTTTTTTCATCCAATTTTTGCCATGACTGAACTTGCTCACAAACATTTAAAGTGTCACTATCTTTATAATTTTCTAAAATCAACAGTAGATGTGATATAAAGCAAGTTTGCAATTTACATTCATTATTATTTTATCATACTTAAAAACAAAGCTATACTTACTTGTATCTAGGTCCAGTCTGCTGGTTGAAAAAAAGAGACCAAAAGCAGGAAGTCCTGGGCATCTGAGCTCTCACAGAGAAGGCAGTCATGAGATTGATGGACACATTAAGCCGTGACACTGTACTTGCTGGGACTTCCTACGCTTAGGGCCCTATTTCATGGGCCGAGCAGGGCCCAATCTACGATGTAAACGAGCGCGGATCTGCTAGATCGATGCTCGTTTACTGGGCCTATTCCACAGCCCGACAATCGTTAGCGAGGACTGCAGGGACATCGTTACCGATGTCCTTGCAGCCCTTGCAGCATACATTACCTAGCAGGACTTCTCCTTCGCTCCGTCTTCCTCCCTGGGTCCCGCGGCGCAGCATCAACTCTGAAGCGGCCTGACTGAGCTGTCAGACCGCTCAGCCAATCACTGGCCGCGGCGGTCCCGGCCTGTGATTGGCTGAGCGGTCTGACAGCTCGGTCAGGTGTCACCGAAGCTGATGCTGCACCGGGGGACCCATGGAGGAAGACGGAGCGAAGGAGAAGTCCTGCTAGGTAATGAATGCTGCTAGGACATCTGTAACTATGTCCCTGCAGCCCTCGCTAACGATTGTTGGGCTGTGGAATAGGCCCAGTAAACGAGTGGCGATCTAGCAGATCGGCGCTCGTTTACATCGTAGATCGGGCCCTGTTCGGCCCATGGAATAGGGCCCTAAGCGTAGGAAGTCCCAGCAAGTACAGAGTGTCAAGGCTCAATGTGTCCATTAATCTCATGACTGCCTTCTCTGTGAGCGCTAAGATGCCCAGGACTTCCTGCTTTTGGTCTCTTTTTTTTTCAACCAGCAGACTGGACCTAGATACAAGTAAGTATAGCTTTGTTTTGCTTTGCTAGCTAATGTGTGCTGCTTCTCAAATTGTCAGTCGCCTGCCACGCACCGCTATTCCTCGAAGCTATGCGCAGTGGGTGACCGATGATTTTAGGTTTGGGCCTCATTAAACGATCAGCCGATGACATGATCATCGGCTGATCGTTTTCTCTATTCCACCGAGCGATGATCTGCCCAATCAGGCCAATTCGGCCGACTATCGCTCCGTGGTATAGGCCCCCTAGTCTCTATTTTTCCAAGCAGCACAAGACTGAAATTCTTACTTCGGGAGACTGGACCTGGATACAAGTAAGTATAGCTTTGTATTTAAGCATGACCAAAAAAAAAAAATGAATGTCAATTGCAAACTTGCTTAATATTGTTTGTGTCACCTGGACAGGCATTTAATTGGGCCTTCTGAAGGCACTGCAAATGAGGGCTGATCTCGCTGATCTGCCCTAATCTGCGACGATCCACTTGGCATCCCCTCAGCAGCTGCATGGATAGGCATTGGCCTTATTGGGTCTTTATACAGCAATGCAGAAAAAGCCAAGCAATGCAACAGAGGATACTATCTGAGTTTACTCTCAGGATTGGTGGGAGTCAGGTCTCCGCTAATCAGACATGTGGCCTATCCTAGCGAGGTGCCACCAGTCTCTATAAGGAAATGATCTCATGTTAGGTACAAAAGCTTTGCTGACAGATAAAGGGTTGGCTTTTGGTGCTCAAACTGCATCAATTTCTGCATCCAAAACATTATACGGTTTCTTGTAAAAGAAAAAAAAAATCTTCGATGTAAGATGTGATACTGTGTGGGAAAAGAAGTAGCGTTACTTTTTCCACATGGTCCTGCATTGAAGCTCCCATTAAAATCAATGACAGCTTTATAAGCTTCCTTCATCTGATCACTGAGCTCAGAAGGAGACAGGCCCGTTGTCTATATAATCTCCTGCAGTGAGGAGAGAGATGGGAGAGAAGCGCTCTGCTGTGCTCTTCTCCCAACTTGTACCAGCGATAGGTGTGATATTAACGGTTTAAAGGGGTTATTCAGCGCTACAAAAACATGGCCACTTTTCTCCAGAGACAGCACCACTCTTGTCTCCAGTTTGGGTACAGGTTTTGTAACTCAGTTCCATTGAAATGAATGGAGCCTAATTGCAAACCACACCTAAACTGGAGACTGGTGTTTTCTCTGGAGGAAAGTGGCCGTGTTTTTGTAGAGCTGGATAACCCCTTTAAGTTGTCATAATGAAGATTGTGTAATGTGGTTGTTTGTCACAGATAACCTGGGGACAGGTACAGTACTGTTTTTGGAAAGAAAGCTGCCATGCTTTAATCCTAGAGAGTACCTGTAATCTAGTGCTATGGATATGTGTATGAGATCCTGTACTCCTTGTAATATGTGCTGTGTAATATGTGCTGTTCCCTGTATGATGTGTCCCCTCTGTGTACCGTACACTCACATCATCCCTCCGTCTATCTGTTGGCAGGTTAGAGATGTATCGGAAAGTTCCATCCTTGCGTATCCTGGCGTGCGGAGGTGATGGCACTGTGAGTCTCGTGTTTCTCTCTGACTTCTGTGCGTCGTTCGGGGACGCCGTGTACTGCGGCCTGGGTTGTTTTCTCCAGATACATCTGTGTGATTCTTGCTGATAATTTTAGAGATCTCTTCAGCCAGAACAAATAAATAAGACTGCGGAGCGTAACATTTGTTCTTCCCAGAGCTCCCAGATCTGCAGCATTATCCCTGGCATAGTGTGTCATCTGCTCCCTACTGAATTCCCTGTGTATAAGGACAAACAAACAAGTTGTCTTCATTCTATGTAGACACTGAACCCATGGCCTACACCATAGCTGTACATGACATGTAGCGCCCTCTTCAGTTATTGTCTGGTTTTATTCTCATATAATTGTGCTACTTCTGCAGGTTGGTTGGATTCTCTCTGTGCTGGATCAGCTGCACCTCTTTCCTCCTCCACCTGTAGCCATCCTCCCTCTAGGCACCGGCAATGATCTGGCAAGAACACTGAACTGGGGAGGGGTAAGTCTCTTCCATGGTAAGCTGTGTACAGCAGGGGGAGATTCCCAACTAGATGGCTACCCTATACAAGCCTCTGCGCTCCATAGAGGAGCCTTTTACATAGAATTATTTCTGTGGCCCTTCACTTACACCATTGTCGGACGCACATCTCCTGGTAGATATGCGACTGAATATCCCTGATTTCTAGCACCAGAAGATCAGTGTTTTGGTTTTTGTTAGCTGTTCCCTGGGTCTCTTACATGGGGCAGTAATCACCCTGTGCAGAAAAATGCCCTAAAGTTCCTTGAAGGTGTCTTTCCTACCATAGGGATCCATTGTCATAAGAAATGTCGTTGCACTTGGCTCTCTCCATCTGTTGGAAAGAGCCAAGCTAGCCGCCGAGTCCTAAAGCCACCACTGAATACGGGTCTGATCTCATGCTGTTCCCTATATGAGATGTTCAAAAACCCTACAACCTGAGTAAGAGGAAGATCCTTAACTCCTGTCCAAAGAGGCAGCGGATGCAAGGAGTGTCTGTCTCTCTTCTATTCTCTTCTCTTTTCACTCTACTTTTCTCTCTTCTATCTTTCTCTTCTGTTTTCTCTCTATCCTCTTTTTCTTTTTTCCCCTTTTCTCCCCTTTTCTATCTCTCTTCTTTTGTCTTTCTCTCTTCTTTCTCTCTGTTTCTCTATCCACTTTCTGTTCTCCTTCTATCTCTTTTCTTTGTCTCTCTCTCTTCTTCTTCCTCTCTCTTCTATCTCTTCTCCCTCTCTATCTCTTCTCTCCCGTTCTCTCCTCTTTTTCTCTTCTACCTTCCCTTTTCTCTCTCCCCTTTTCTATCTCTCTTCTTTCTCCCTCTCTCTCTCTTTCTCCTATTTTCTCTCATTCTTTCTCCCTCTCCTTTTATATATCTCTTATCCCTCTCCCTTTTTTCTTCTCTTTCCCTCTCTCTTCTTTTTCTCTTCTACCTCTCCTTTTCTGTCTCTCTCCCTCTCTCCTCCCTTTCTTTTTGATTTAAATGTGAACTGTGCATACTTCATTTCCAGATGGACAAGAACTTGCTTTACAGTGCCACCTAGTGGACGTAGCTTTCCTTACAATCAGTATGTCATAATTGGGGATTATATGCCAAGCTAGAATAGTCCTGCCAGCGATCCCTCTGATCAGCTAGTTATCCACTAACATGTGACTGAGATGCGGTCATGTCTTTTTTTATTCCTCCATGGGTAACACCTTTAACTTGCTTTAGACTTGGGAATTAAAGTTAACAGGATCAAGCAAGCACCCAGTGTCTATGTGTATAGTTCCTCCTGACTCTTGGGGAAGAGAAGTGTCAGGCAATTTAGAATTCAGCATTCCTAGTCCCTTTGTTCTTAGAGAGATAAACTATCACCAGACACCTCTGTCTGGCAGCATATTTTTCTTCTGCCCCCATTTAGAAAAATGAGCCACGCATCTGTCTTCTCTCATGTGCTAGAGGAGGTTATCCACCTTTCTTCTTTCCAGAATAGGCTGTGATTCAGGGTTCTCCTATGTGCTGGAATACGTGTAGCTCTCACACTCTGTTGTGTGCCAAGATGAGTTGTTATTTCACCTTCCCCTAGTTGTGAGAATAGGCAGCAATCCCACATTTTCTTATATCCTAGGAAAATCCTTATTTCTGCCACAATGAGGTCAAGCAACCACTTACCCTCACGGTAACCCTATATTCTCTTGTGCTTATGTGTCCTATATTGTTTCTGTAGGGTTACACAGATGAGCCCCTCTCTAAAATCCTGAGCCATGTGGAGGAGGGTCCGGTGGTCCAGCTGGACAGGTGGAACCTGGAAGTTGAGCGAAACTTTGAAGCCGGTGAAGAGGACAGAGGAGAAGGAGCAACAGATAAAGTGAGTGAGGACAAGATTGTGTGTAATGGTTATTAGGAAGTAGCATATACCGTACATATCCTGTGGTTGTAATATCTGTCTCCTTCCCTACAGCTGCCTCTAGATGTGTTCAATAACTACTTTAGCCTGGGATTTGACGCTCGTGTAACCTTGGAATTCCATGAGTCCAGAGGTAATGTCACCTACGTGTGTCACAAGTCACAAGTGTTACATATTTGTATAGACCGGTAATTTAGGGGGGCCACTTTCTGGAAAACCTAACTACTATCCGTCCTGGAAAACCTAACAATCCCCCCCCCCGAAAATCCAACTACTGTCCCTCCTGGAAAACCCATCTACGGTCCCTCCTGGAGAACCCAACTCCTGTCCCTTCTGGAGAATCCAACTCCTGTCCCTCCTGGAGAACCCAACTCCTGTCCCTCCTGGAGAACTCAACTCCTGTCCCTCCTGGAGAACCCAACTCCTGTCCCTCCTGGAGAACCCAACTCCTGTCCCTCCTGGAGAACCCAACTCCTGTCCCTCCTGGAGAACCCAACTCCTGTCCCTCCTGGAGAACCCAACTCCTGTCCCTCCTGGAGAACCCAACTCCTGTCCCTCCTGGAGAACCCAACTCCTGTCCCTCCTGGAGAACCCAACTCCTGTCCCTCCTGGAGAACCCAACTCCTGTCCCTCCTGGAGAACCCAACTCCTGTCCCTCCTGGAGAACCCAACTCCTGTCCCTCCTGGAGAACCCAACTCCTGTCCCTCCTGGAGAACCCAACTCCTGTCCCTCCTGGAGAACCCAACTCCTGTCCCTCCTGGAGAACCCAACTCCTGTCCCTCCTGGAGAACCCAACTCCTGTCCCTCCTGGAGAACCCAACTCCTGTCCCTCCTGGAGAACCCAACTCCTGTCCCTCCTGGAGAACCCAACTCCTGTCCCTCCTGGAGAACCCAACTCCTGTCCCTCCTGGAGAACCCAACTCCTGTCCCTCCTGGAGAACCCAACTCCTGTCCCTCCTGGAGAACCCAACTCCTGTCCCTCCTGGAGAACCCAACTCCTGTCCCTCCTGGAGAACCCAACTCCAGTCCCTCCTGGAGAACCCAACTCCAGTCCCTCCTGGAGAACCCAACTCCAGTCCCTCCTGGAGAACCCAACTCCAGTCCCTCCTGGAGAACCCAACTCCAGTCCCTCCTGGAGAACCCAACTCCTGTCCCTCCTGGAGAACCCAACTCCTGTCCCTCCTGGAGAACCCTACAGCTGTCCCAGCCTGGAACTCCCTACAGCTGTCCCAGCCTGGAACTCCCTACTACTATACCTCCTGGAAAACCCTACAACAGTCCCTCCTGGAAAACCCTACAACAGTCCCTCCTGGAAAACCCTACAACAGTCCCTCCTGGAAATCTATACTACTGTCCCATGCCTAAACAAAACAGACAGCTATCTTCCCCGAACCCCTTGGTTTTATGGGAAATACAGTTACTACTTTCACATGGTAACAAGTGATTATTGGTAACTTCATAGCATTAAGCATCACACCTCATGTAGACAGAAAGAAGTGTGTACAGGAGGCTTTACAGCAGCTCCCATAGTCCCGCCTTGTATGTTTAGTGCAGGTGAGAAGTCACGTCTTATGGTCCTATTACACAGCCCAACCCCGCAGGTAAACAAAGGGCGATCTCCTAGATCCCTGTTTATTTGCAGAAACTATTACAAGGCCGTAGTGTAGAGCGGGGAGGGTCCCATAAATGTTAGCTGGATCACCCATGTGGTCCTTTATTTTAAATAGCCATCCATCCCCTATTACATATGGAGATGGGCAACCTAAGGCCCGTGATTTATTGAGGGGTAACAATGACTTTATGAGCAAACACTGGCCCTAGTACACAAAGCCGTATAAACCTGTTCAGCTGATCATCACACCTGTCTGATAAAGCACTTAGGGTAGGTTGTTGGATGCCTGTATCAAAGATCCTGTCCAAAATACCAGACAAAATGACACAGCATGATGGACACCATACCAGAAACCAGATGGATTCAACTGAAGTCATTGGGCTCCGTTTGGACCTGGATTTATGCAAATTAGGAGATGAAGCCCATAGGGCTTTCCCTGGGCTGCAACAGTCCAGCAATATTGGGCCCACAATAAACAGAGTGGGCGTTTACTTGTGGGCATAGGGTTATTGCCCTAAATTGCATAAACCTTTTAAAGCTTTTATCTCACTACTGGAGTGGTGGATTAAAATAAGAGTGTGATCTCCTCATTTGCATAAACCCATTAAAGCTTCTATCTCAGCGCTGGAGCGGCAGATTGCAATAAGAGTGATATCTCCTGATTCAGGGTAAGAAACCCTATTGTACCCTACCTTTACTGTAGTCGGTAAAAGCTGCTGATACAGTAGGTCCACTTTAAGGGAACATTTACACATCATGGATTTGCTGTGGAAATTTTTCACAACACATTTTTAGTGATCTGCAGAGAAATGCATGGAATAAATTGTCACCGGCATATTTTTTCTTTCTTTAGAGGCTAACCCTGAGAAATTCAACAGCCGATTCCGCAATAAGATGTTCTACGCCGGGGTGAGTCCATCCGCTCTTTCTTTGTTTATAGTCTTATCTGCCTCTTGCAAGTGCTTATTGCCCTTCCTTCTTCTCATGCAGACCGCCTTCTCAGACTTCTTAACCGGAAGCTCCCGAGATTTGGCCAAACACATCCGAGTTGTTGTAAGTTGCCGGATCATTACTTATATGTTGACTCAGCAGAATATTCAGGCAAAGAAAAAAACTGGGGCAACTAGACTAGAAGTGAGACGGTCATTCATACCAGCAAACAGAATTACTTGTATAGTGTATAAGCGTATACATTACATTACTTATCCTGTGCTGATCGGTTATACTCCAGAGCTGCGATCACAATTCTACAGACTTCTAGCTCTGGACCTACACAGAACTTGTTGTCTTTTATATCAGGAAATTGACAGTAGGCCCTGTTCACATGTTCAAGACTTGACAATCAGAATAGTGAGTGCAGCTCTGTAGGTATAATACAGGATGTAACTCAGGATCAGTACATGATAAGTAATGTAATGTATGTACACAGTGACCCCACCAGCAGAATAGTGAGTGCATCTCTGGGGCATAATACAGGATGTAACTCAGGATCAGTACAGGATAAGTAATGTAATGTTTGTACACAGTGACCCCACCAGCAGAATAGTGAGTGCTGCTCTGGAGAATAACTCAGAACAGGGTAAGGCTAAGTTCACACGGCAGGATTTTGCAGCTGACTTTGCATATGGCTGCCAAAAAAGTCTGTATTTGCTAATGGCAGTCGTCTATAATGATCATGATAAATAACAGACATCTTTTTGATGGCCATGAAATCCCGTTGTGTAATAATGATGTAATATATGTACACTTACTTCACCAGCAGAATAGTGAGTGCAGCTCTGAAGTATAAGGGTATATGCACACGGAGTAGGCTCCATTATATGCTCTGGCCAAACAATTGTCATATCAATTCTTTTGCGGACAGCGGAATCCGCCAGAGCATATAAGGGAGCCGGCGGAGAGGGAAGTGGGAGCTTGCGGGGCCGAGCAGCGGATTCTGCACAGAATATTCAGCGACAAATACTGTGTGTGCATATACGCTAACACAGGATGAAGTTTAGAACAGGGTAATAATGTAATGTATGTATACAGTGACCCCACCAGCAGAATAGTGAGTTCAGCTCTGGAGTATAATACAGGATGTAACTCAAGATGAGTACAGGATAAGTAATGCAATGTATGTACACACCAGCAGAATAGTGAATGCGGCTTTTTGACATTTCTAATTTTCTGTATTTCCAGTGTGACGGCACTGACCTGACAGCTAAAATTCAGGAGCTGAAGTTACAGTGCTTGGTGTTTCTGAACATCCCTCGGTACGTAGTAATGCCACATGTACATAGCATGTTTGAATGTTTAATCTCCTGCAATGTGTTCTCATCCTATTCACACCCTCCTTAGGGCGCATACACATGGTCATGCTAGGAATCTGTGTTGTATGATTAGAGACATGGACACATACACAGATTTTTGCCTTGTTGTATGTTCTCTTTTACAATTACCTCTGGGTGACATTACAGCACCTTTATGGAGGTATCATATGATGGCACATGGTGTGTTACTGACACATAATGGCCCTGTATGCTAACATACATGATGCATGCTGTGTGTATGAACCTTTACAGGTGTTAGAAATTCACTCCCCGCTGATCGGCTGAATAAAGAGAATCTGTCACGTCCCACGCCCTACCTAAGGTGCTGACAGTGTACTGTAGCTGGCATTCCCCTAGTGAGCGTGTTACCTTTTGTTAATTTGTCCATGCAGCCGATTATGCATATTCTCAGGTCTCCTATTGTAATGAAGAGTCGAACAGGAGTTGTTTGTGCCACCTCACCACTCCTCCCTCTTCTTCATGAATAATCAATGCTGCCCAGCCTCCTGCTCGCTCAGCTGTCAGCCAGTGTCTCTGATTGCAGATCAGTCCCCTGTAGGCGGGTTATGTCTGAAAGAAACACTCACAGATAGTTGAATCTCTGAATTCAAATGTTTTGGAGCTTTGGTCTAGGAGTAACTCTGCTGTCTAGAGACCACCAGCAGTTCATTCTTTGGTTCGATTCCCCTGACGGAAATGAAATAGAGTTAGTTTTTCTCATCAGGTCCAAATTTGTTTTAAAATAAATTTTTTAATACAATGATGAGAAAAATAAAAAATAAATATATAGTCCCCCCCCCCCCCATCATTGTATTAAAAAAAACACTAAACTAATTGGGCCCTGATTGGGAATTCTATATTTCATGTCCATCAGGGGAATCGATCTAAAAAATGAACTGCGGTCTCTAGGCAGGTGAGTTACCCCAAGACCACATCTCCTACACAGGTTAGGAGGATTCAACTATATCTGATTGCAGATCAGTCCTCTATTGGCAGGTACTGACTGACAGCATCAGTGAGCAGGAGGCCGGACAGCATTGATTATTTGTGAAGAAGAGGGAGGAGGAAGCAGTGGTGAGGTGTTGTTGAGTGTGGCACAAATGCTGAGGCCCAACTCCTCTTTGACTTTTTATTACAGTAAGAGACTTGGGATTGCCCATAATCCACTCCATGGACAAATTACCAAAAGGTACCATGTTCACTAGTGGACTTCCAGCTACAGCAAACTGTCAGCATCAGTGGTAGGACCTGGGTGCTGACAGATTCTCATTGTTTATCATGTATAGCACCATACATTTGCTTCCTAATCGTATTTACTTAAATGTCTATAAGCCTCAGTACATTGCACAACTCTTGCAAACTGTACAATGTAGTAAAGAAGAGGCCACATTGCTCAACAGCGCACCAGGGCTTCTTTAGTCACCTGATAAGATGCCGGGAGTCCAATCCCCACAGATCTAATATTGGTCGTCTATCTTATAACTCCTTTACACATTAACACTTAGTCTGTTGGTTCTTGTGTTTTTTTTCTCTATAGGTACTGTGCTGGCACCATGCCATGGGGCAACCCCGGTGAGCACCATGACTTTGAACCTCAGAGGCATGATGACGGATGTATAGAAGTGATTGGCTTCACTATGGCATCATTGGTACTGTAATTGTCCTTGTGACAGTCACCTTGCTCTTGGTTGATTTATTTCCTTATTGTGTAGGTTCTGCTTGCGATATATACACCCAGCTAATGGCAGCGTGCACGCTCATGCATGTATGTGCCTGAGGTGGTAGTGTAGCACTTGTGTCAGTACTGTGGAGCAGTACCTTCCAGCCTCTGTGCTGTCTTTGCAAATACTCCCACTAGGTGGCAGCGCTGTCTCTTATATAGAAACAATTGCATGCTCCCGCCTGGTGCTGCAACAACACAGTCTAAAAAAGCATGCCCACTCTCACTTCATAACTAACGCATGTATACACAGCACAGATTGATTCTGCTCATGCATTGTAGTCTCCAGATATTGCATTGCATATTATTATCCAGCGTGCACAAATCCTATAGACACAACTGATTCCCATTCACAGCATTGTGATAGACATCTGTATATGTTTTGTGTCTGTATACTAATGTGAAGGGGGCTTAGTCTGTTGGACACTCCGTTTAGCCCCCGTTTTCTGGTTGTAGATGCTTTACACTGTGTTATATCCATTCATTGCTGTTCCATTTCTCTAATTTCCCACCTCTTACCCACAGGCTGCTCTACAGGTTGGAGGACATGGAGAACGCTTGCACCAGTGCCGAGAGGTCCTATTACGGACGTACAAGTCGATTCCCATGCAGGTCGATGGTGAACCGTGCAAGTTGGGGCCCTCTGTAGTAAAGATTAGTCTGCGCAACCAAGCTAACCTTATTCAGAAAACCAAAAGGCGGACATCTATCCCTCAGCTGAACGAGTAAGGGTCTATGCAGTGTCTTAATATTCCAGTAGAATCACTCCAGTATACAACTGAATTGTATTGGGGAATTGCTTATAATACAGTTCCCTAATATAATAGTCATGTCCTTGTTCATAGAAGGTCAGTGCCAATGTGCCATCATGGTTCTCTAACGTGTCTTTTTGTGTTTAGTCAGCAGCCGGTCCCAGACAGATTACGCCTGCGCGTCAGTCGTATTTCCATGCATGACTATGAGGCTTTGCATTATGACAAGGAGAAGCTGAGGGAAGCCTGTGAGTATTGCATTGCATGTAACAGTCCAATCTCTTTCTCTAAAGCTGAAGTTTGAGGGGACGGTGTCGAAACTTTTCAGCAGGGTTTTATTACAGCAACCATTTACTGTGCCATATATATTTATGAGCAGTGACTATTATAGTTGTAGAGTTGTGACCTCATATGCTGTTACAGAAGCAACATGACCTGTGCCAATGTGTGTGTACATGAAGTATGTAGTAGGTCCCAGAACTGTTTTCAGATCATAGAAAAGCAGCAGGTCACAAACTTTTTATGTCCATATAATAAAGAGCTGAGCCAATGGGACTGGTCCTATAATAACCTGAGAGTGGTGATGTCATTATGTGTTCATTGGTTCTGGGAATTAAAGCCGGTCAATGCTTGTTACACAATGTTTCCCTCAAGGAAGGAAGGGGTAACACTAAGTACAGAAGTCCCTCTGATGCTGAGAAGTCATGGGGAGATTACACTTTAGCACTGTGGACATAAAGCAGTGGGTACACTGGTATTTAGACAAGGGACAGCTGCCCATAGCATTATGAGTGGTCAGAGATTAAAGGGAAGCCATGATTAACCTTTCAGAGATATTTGGATCATTTTCAGCAGGCAGACTGGTTAGGCATGTAGGAACATGGCTTAGGTTTGCACACAGATCATGCTAAGTCCTGCCCCCTACTTCATGTGTTCAGTCCTGGTCTGTCTGTCACTAGAGACAGAATGCCCCTAGCAACAAGCAGGCAACATTGCATAAAAGGGAGACACCTAGTGGCCAAAACTTTAAAGCTTTTTTGCCCTTAGGTAAAGATTCATTTTGGCTAAATAAAATGATATACGAATATGTTTAAAAGTCATAGAGGCTATAACATGGAGGGTGGTTGTTTGAAGGTGGGTTGTCCCACCAACAAGCCTTATAGGATAGTTGATAAGTGTATGACCCCAGGCTCTGAATAGAGCAGCTGTTATGCATGCACAATACTGCTTTGGTCATGGTCTGTGGGAGTACAGGAAGTAGCCAGGCAATGTTCTTGGTGGTCCCATAGACAGTGAAGGGGCTGCAGTCCACTGTGTGACCACCACTCTTTAGCAGACCCTGGGGTCTGAGTGGTTGTACCCCCAGAGATCATACACTTTTCTAGTTAGGGTAGCCATTTCTTTTTTATAAAACATGTGACATGTCATAAGTTTTGATGGTGGGGGCTCATATATACTAACCGCTGTGGTTCCTCTTTATTTCTGATCGGTTCCATCTCACAGCCCTGTACAGACTGTGCAGATTTTTTATGAGCCTGTAAACCAGTCTTTCCCCTCTCTGATCAGAGCTGATCAGAAGCTAAAGGCACTATTCCACGGGCCAACTGTCAGTGCTCGTTTGCTCCTCGTTCCCTGCTCGCTGCCATGGCTATCACACGCGGCGGCAGCAAGCGGGTGAGTGTGGAAGGGGCTGCCGGGGGATCTCTAGATCGCTAGAGGATAGTGTCAGTCTGCTGTCGCCGCTTCTGTTCCGTGGGACGACGGCAGCTTATCGCTGCTATCCCAGTCGTTTGTCTTTTAACATGGTTGAAAGAAAAACGATTGCAACGATCAGCCAACATGAGCGATGTCGGCTGATCGTTGCCTTCTATTCCACGCGCTGATTATCGGCCGAATACAACTGATAATTGTTCCGTGGAATAGGGCCTTAAGGGGCGCATTGCTGTGTTGAACTTCTGCACTTTTATTTTAACAATCATTGAGGGTCTCGGCCCCCACCAATCAAATCTATAGAACAGTATACCCCCCCAGCCTGTGGCTCTCCAGCTGCCGGCCGTCATCCCATGATGGGAGCTGTAGTTTTGCAATAGCTGGAGAGGCACAAGTTGGGAAACCGTTCTTTTAGAAATATCCTGTTGCTGTGTCTTGTGTAGATAGTCCTATCATCCTTCCTTCCATGCTTACAATGTATAGCAAATATAAGCAAGACTGAATATGTGCACTGTCTTCTTGTTTTCGGTCCTCCCGCTCCTCTTTTTGCCCCCCACCACTCCCCTGTGCCCTTTTATTCCCCCCACCCCCCTCCTCTCCTTTTTCTTCCTCTATTTAATTCACTCCCTGTTTCTCTGTGTTTTATTCCCTTTCTGGTGATTGCAGCTCTCCCACTGGGAGTTATTGTGGTCCCTGGAGACAGTGATCTTGAGACGTGTCGTATACACATACAGCAGCTCCAGGAGGTAAGGACACGCTGTACACACATACTAATCAGCCGCCCATTTACTGTACGCACACACTGCTTAGCCGGGCCTGGAAATAGGCATCTATGGGCATAAACGGGCACTGCTGTGTTGGCATTAAATCTGTTGGCTAGAAAGTGCGTCTTTTGTATTCTTAGACCTCAAACATTTTAACTATGTATCAGTTGCATCCAAGGTAATTGTACAGGCGTATAACAGGTCACACAAGTGCAGCTTGTACCCCACAATGGGTCCTCCTCCTTCCTCCCACACAGTAATGTGCCATGACACTGGAGCCTCAGCCCATGACCCAGTTAAATCCTCATTCTGGCCGTGAGGCGGCTGTGAAGGGGTCTCCGTCACTGCTGTCTGTATTGCAGAGTGGTAGAATATGATTCTTCTGGATAAAATCTGGATTCTTGCACCATATAGTGCACAAAGGAGAGTATATACTTAGCAGTACGGAAGAGGAATAAGTGTGTCAGCTTACCGTATGTTGTGGGTACGCGGAAACCTATCCTCAGGTGCAGCAGTGAGATCCAGATGGATTCCTCTGTATATAATCGCTTTATCCCAAATAACATCACGTCCATATACACAATAGTTCTAGATAATCCTACATAGGTCGGGCTGGAGGCACCAAACAGGCAGATTTCATGGTCTTTAGACCATAGGATCTGAAACGCGTCGTTCTGTTTGATGCCTCCAGTCTGACCTAGATAGGATTTTCTTGCTTCTAAGCCTATTGTGTGTATGGAGATGGAATAAAGAAGTGATTTTATCCAGAAGAAACCTGCTGGATCTCAGTTTGTTCTACTCCGTTGTACCAAGGTTCCATGCACCTATAGCGTACGGTAAGATGACACATTTCTTTCTGTATTGCAGACCATATACTCTACTTTTTATACTGTAAGGCAGGGATCGGAAACCTACGGCCCTCCAGCTGTTGCAAAACTACAATTCCCATCATTCCTGGACAGCCAAAGCCTTCGGCTTTGGCTGTCCAGGCATGATGGGAATTGTAGTTTTGCAACAGCTGGAGGGCCGTAGGTTCCCCATCCCTGCTGTAAGGTGTCTCTGCCCATGCAGCCTGTACTATAGAGTATATGCTGCCGGATGAAAGTCACAGTAGATTTTTGTACTGTAAGGCTATGTTCACATTTGGTATGAGACCGGCCGTTCTGTGACAGTACCAGCCGGATAATCTTTTGCACCACAGAGTTCTGATGCGGACACATCAGTGCGTGCCCGCTTTAGAACGCCCCACTGCACACTATGGAGCTTGCGACCGGAGCCGCTTGCTCCACTGTGTGCACTGAATAGCGGCCGCAGAAAACTGACATGTCAGTTTCTCGCGGCGCCGCTAGGGATCCCGACCAGAATGTATACACTCCAGCCGGGATTCTATAGACTGCAACGTAACGTATATTTTTGTATTAATCACGAATACTTTTACGAAAATATACGTTGTGTGAACATGGCCTAAAGCAGCAGAGCACAGACAATACTATACTATTTATATATACATGCAGATATCAATAGTAGAGATGAGCAGAACTACAACACGCTGTGGTTTGTCCAAGTCTGAGCATGCGGCATTTGAATACCGGTGGCTAGGGAGTCCGGGAAAACATGGATACAGCCTGTGGCCCTAGGGCTGCATCTAACTTCATGCCGCATGCTTGGGTTCGGACATACCAGAGCGTGCTGGAGTTTGCTCATCTCTTATCATTAGGACGTGTAAACCTTCTGTAGCCAATAAAGAAAAAAACTTGTGACATACGAAAGTTTTGATCACTGCCTTTCCCCCTCTTGCTGCATTAGGCAAGCTCCATACACTTACAATGGAGGTCATCTAGTGTACTGAGCCGGGGAGCAAAGGCCGTAACCTTGTTATAGAGATCGGTGAGGGTTTGAAACTAGACTTCTGTGACATCAAAAGTTTTTTGTTTTTTTTCTGCTGACTGAGACACTTTTATATACAGAGAATGTATATCCAGTGTCTCCAGTGCCTATAGATAATACCTCATGCCTATAGATTACCAATTGTCTTCTGTCTGTTATATCCATGACCCCCTCCTGCCACCTTGTTTTTTCGTTTGTAGGTACGATTGCTAATAGAGATTTATTTATGTTAGGCTGGGTTCACACTACATGGTTTTATTCCTTTTTTTATTCGTACGTTTTTGAAAAAATAGATGAAAAAACGAATGCATTTGTGTGCATCCATTTTGATCTGTTTTTTCCATTGACTTCTATTATAAGAAAAAAGGATCGAAACGCATCGTTTTTGTTTGTTTTTTTTTAACATACACAAAAACCTAGCTGACCTTAGTTTTGTGTACATTAAAAAAAAAAAAACATGCATTTTGATCCATTTTTTTTAGAATGGAAGTCAATGGAAAAACGGATCAAAATGGATGCACACAAATGCATCTGTTTTTTCATCCGTTTTTTTTTTTCCCCCAAAAAGGATGAAAAAAGTGTAGTGTGAACCAAGCCTAACCTAGCTGATGTAACATCAGTATAATCCACAGCATTGTATAGAAGGTTTTGTCTGTAATAGACATGCTAGGAGCAGTCTCCTAAGAAGCCGAAGAACCTATCGGTATGGGTTCAGAGGAAACTAACCAAACATTGAGCCAACTTCCAGACTTATCTGGTCTGGGAAACTCTATGGAGCTACGCTGGAGCCATTACACTAAGCATCAGTCTGTGTCTCTGCATCTCCCCCTATAGGCAGGGCATGATAGGAGTTATAGTTCATCTGACCGTCCTGGTGCAGAGAAACTACACCTCCCATCATCCCCTCCATGCTCTTAGCAGTAAATCCATAGACTGACAGTGGTTCCTCTGTATAGGAAGCAGCATATCCCCTAAGCTCAGTATGGCTCCCTGCAGGGAGATGCCACAAGCTCTCAGCGTCCCGGTGCCCACATATGTCACTCAGGAACACTGCAGGGACGCGCTGACATCATGGAAATAGTTTGTCCTTCACATTATTCCAGACTGAGCTGTTTTATGTGGCAGAATCCCAAACCCGCCACTTTATTTCTCCCATCAATCCCCCTCTCCCTCCTGAGCGCTGAGGTCATCTCAAATGGATTTAGATTTATTTAACTTGGCGCATAATCCCGAGCGCTCGACAGGGAACCGGCTGCAGTGACACCTTCTCATTCTCAGGGCCGGAAATACGAATTGAGCAACGCTTTGCCCTGTAGAAATCATCACTTTTCTTTACAAACACCCTTTTTTTTTTTTCTTCTTCTTTTTCTCTTTTCCTAAAAAGCACCATTTTTTTTTTTTTAGGCTGAGAGCGGGATTGAGTTTTAAGCTGGAGATATAAAGGAGTCTAGAGAAGGGGCTGCCAAAGAAAATTGTAAGGATTCAGCAGCTCCTTAGGGAATATTCTAGTGTGCCCCAAGCCTGGATTGTGAATTAAGGAGGAGAGGAGTAGTACGACTTTCCTCTTATCGCCACAACCAGAGACTCCATCCCAAACTTGTATTAAGGATAATTTATTTCTTAAAGGGGTACTCCGGTGGAAAAAAAATCAAATCAACTGTATTTCGAAAGTTATGCAGACTTGTAAATTACTTTTATTGAAAAATCTTGTCTTCCAGTACTTATCAGTTGCTGTATGTCCTGCAGCAAGTGGTGTATTCTTTCCAGTCTGACACAGTGCTCTCTGCTGCCACCTCTGTCCATGTCAGGAACTGTTCACAGCAGCAGCAAATCTCCATAGAAAACCTTTCCTGCACAGAGAGCACTGTTTTAGACTGGAAAGAATACACCACTTTCTTCATGACATACAGCAGCTGATAAGTATTGGAAGACTTAAGATTTTTAAATAGAAGTAAATTAGATATCTGTATAACTTTCTGAAACCAGTTCATTCTAAAACCATTCTTTTCACCGGAGTACCTCTTTAACTCAGACAACGCGTTTCCGGCCTGGAATGGTCCCTTCCCTAGGCATTTTATACACAAGACACCTACAGATGCTTTTGCGCTCTGGACATGGTGGGATGACATCATGTTGTACTGCCAAAAAACGATCCCAATGCACTATAGCTACATGAAAACTACAGCTCTGCTACATCTGTAGTCAATATGGGAATCTGAAAACAAAGTTCAGGTAGAACAAAGTGCATTTAGCGTCATAAGATCACACAAAGTTGTCTGAGGGTAAAGGCAGCATCACTTTGTGTTCCCAGGATTTTCCCGAGTACCCCACAATATTGAGGCGTCTCGATCTGAAGGTGTGTGAAGCTCCTAGGTGTCAGCCGTGCGCCCTGTGTCGTGTTGTGCATTGTATACGTGTGGTGGATAACGCTGGCTGCATGCTCTTTATTATGCCCATAGTAGCTGAATTATTATTTTTTTTTCATAAGTGATTATTAGTTTATATTTAAATATTATTTCTGCAGAAAGTTTTGCAATTTGCCCTATAGTATAGCCCAGAGCTGCTTTCACAATTCTGCTTCTGGTTGTGTGGTTGCAGCTGTATTCACCTGGATGGGGCTGACCTGCAGTAACAGGCACATCCTCTGTATGATAGAGGTGCTGTCTATAACAGGTATAGGGACGCTTGGCTCTCCAGCTGTTGCAAAACTACAACTCTTATCATGCCTGGACAGCCTTTGGCTGTCCAGGCATGATGGGAGTTGTAGTTTTGCAACAGCTGGAGAGCCAAAGTTCCTTACCCCTGGTCTATAGGTTAAAACAAGGCTATTTTTTTCCCTAGCCTTATACATCTCCTTTACAGATGTATTTGCTGACGCTAATGCTTGTCTGTGTCTGTGTGCATCCGTCTGCCAGTTTAGTGGTCCTCCCAGTCTGTGGTCACCTTACCAATCAGCCTAAGTGTGTTGGCGTCGTCTCAGGCCTATTGGATATCATGGATGACGGACTATAGAGAAAGCCGATCATCATATCATGAATACTAAAGCCCTGTTTGTGATTATTCAGGAGGATGGAACGAACAGACCTCAGACCGTGTCCTCACAGAAACTCTCTCCAAAGTGGTGCTTCTTGGATTGTGAGTATATCCTGTATCTCTATGTCACCTACACAACATTGGGTGAAGTCGTGTTAATAGGGGGGGACCTGCTAGTTGGGAAAATGGAGGCAGTCGGTCCACTCATCCGGCAGGACAAGCATTAATGGCTGCAGGAGGTGGTAAGGATGCCGGAAACATCCTGGTTGGCCATCCTACGTCATTTGTTTGACCTTGACATTAGTGGGAGTTGTGTAAACGGTGTAGCCGCATGAGCTATGCTGTTTATGTATGTCCCAGAGGTATATAAACTGTGTAGCTCCTGCTAAACATACGATTTATATATATATATATATATATATATATATATATATATACATATATATATATATATATATATATATACACACATACATACATTATCCTGTACTGATCCTGAGCTACATCCTGTATTATACTCCAGAGCTGCCCTCGCTATTCTGCTGGTGGGTCACTGTGTACATACATTATATTACTTATCCTGTACTGATCCTGAGTTACATCCTGTATTATATTCCAGAGCTGCACTCACTATTCTGCTGGTGGGGTCACTGTGTACATACATTGCATTACTGATCCTGTACTGATCCTGAGTTACATCCTGTATCATACTCCACAGCTGCACTCACTATTCTGCTGGTGAGGTCACTGTGTACATACATTATATTACTTATCCTGTACTGATCCTGAGTTACATCCTGTATTATACTCCAGAGCTGCACTCACTATTCTGCTGGTGGGGGTCACTGTGTACATACATTACATTACTTATCCTGTACTGATCCTGAGTTACATCAAAAGTAATGTAATGTATGTAAACAGTGATTTCCCCGCCAGAATAATGAGTGCAGCTCTGGAGTATAATACAGGATGTAACTCAGGATCAGTACAGAATGAGTAATGTAATGTATTCACACTATGACCCCACCAGCAGAATAGTGAGGGCAGCTCTGGAGTATAATACAGGATGTAACTCAGGATCAGTACAGGATAATAATGTAATGTATGTACACAGTGACCCCACCAGCAGAATAGTGAGTGCAGCTCTGGAGTATAATAACTTTGAATACCCTGATAGAATATGTCAAGCATTTGTCCTGCACTGTGTTTTACCTGTAGTTTAATGTTACCCTCCCTTCTTTATTACTGTAAAGTAATCTTCTATATGTTCCCTCCCCAGCCACCACTGCTGATCGCTTCTATAGGATTGATCGAGCACAGGTAATCTCAATAATATAAATGTTTCCATTGTGTTTTTAAAAACTGCAGTGATAGGCTCGATAGGAGCATTGCCTCGAAATCTCCATACACCACCTACATCTTCTCAATGAGAGTCAGGACCCCCAGAGCTGAACTCTGCCTTCTGAGGGATACACAGAGATAGATAAACAGAAATCGAGAGCAACCACTTTTTATACATGTTTGTATACTAATATTGTTCTGTGTTTTATGTTCTCCTGACCTTCCTTGTCTCTTGCTAGGAGCACTTGAACTATGTGTTAGAAATTTGTCAGGATGAGCTCTATGTCCTGGACCCGGAGCTGATCATCACTCAGTCTGTGGGCACTTCTCCAGCAATGCCTGAATCCAAGGACCACTCTTTGAGCCCAACTAGCCAACATTTCCAGTTCCCACTACAACCACCATCCTCTACCGCAGATTCCCCAACAGTATCTGAGCTGCAGCAGGAATCTGCTTGTCGGGGCAGGACGTATAGTGATAGCTCCGTGACCAAAATGGATGTGTCCTCTGCACTTAGGTATGTCATGGTGTAATTGGTTGGCATGATCATTGGTTGTTTGCCATTACCTCATACTTTATGCTAATATACATTGGATACATTAGACCAAGGATAAGGAAACCTTGGGCCTCCAACTGCTGCAAAACTGAAACTCCCATGCATGATGGGAGTTGTAGTTTTGCAACAGCTGGAGACCCAGGGTTTCCTACTCCTGCATTAGACAGAAGTTGAGGATCAGACTACACAGGATTTGTTTGTAGTCTGTTACCATGGGGACATGGTCTGCTTTGGTGCTGTACACTAAGGCCCCGTTCCCACTGAGCAAAACTAGCGGAATTCCGCGGCGGAATTGTCCGCCACGGAATGCCGTTAGCCTCCGGCTCATAATGGGAGTCTATGGGAGGCGCGCGCTCCTGCCCTGTACAGGCTGAAGAATGAACATGTTCCGCTAGTTTTGCTCAGTGGGAACAGGGCCTAAAGGCGACCATACACCTTCAATGATATCTATCCTCTGACCTCCCCAGACACAAAAATATTTGTCACTGTCAAAGTGATCTCTATGGAGAGGGGAGTGGTAAGGTACAGCCAGACTGCTGAAAAGGATGAGGCGGCAAAACTACTGCATACCTGACTTTCTTCTCCACTAACATTTGACAAGTTTGGAAGGCCGCCATACACCTTAGAGATTTGAACACCTTTAGTATAAGGACCCTATTACATGGGACGATTATCATTAAGAAAATCCGTGCCGCGATCCGCACAAGGACATGTCCATTTTTTCGCGGTGCGCATGGCGGATCATGTGAGTGGCTGCATTCACATCAATGGCCCATAAAATTGTCTGTGGTCGTGGATCCACTTGTGAATGGTGTAAACAATCGTCAAAATTGTAACTAACGACTATCGTTCTGTGCAATATGGTCAACGATTTCAGGTTAGCAATAAGGTCTTGTTTGCGATCAATTATCGTTAATTAGTTATCGTTAAAAGTCGCTTTGTCTAATAGGACCCTTACTTGAATGATGGTAAAAGCAACAAAGAGCGTAATTGTACAAATAACCTTCAGGTGCCTCTCGGCCAGGCCTCGCTGGGCATTGAATGGAATGGAGGTTACAACTACACTTTACAAGCACCTCTTAAAACCCTCTAAGTATGTGCTGCTCCTCCTGCTCAGCTTTATCTACCTCTACAGACGTCTGTGACCCCATCATAAAAAGTGAATCCTACAAGCACCGTAAAAGTCAATAATAAACCACATTAACAGAATTGCATTCAGTCCGAGGATAAGGGTTTTGGTGCAAGGCAGATTTTTGTATACACGATTTACTAAGTAAGATAAAGAATACTTTCAGTGCATAGTATATTCTATTCCTTCAATGCTGCATTCTTTAACTGCATCCAGTTAAGTAAAATACACGCTGAATCATCCCCTCTCCTGGAGACTAACTATTCATTCAATGCTTGTCATTACTTTATCAGCCTCCTTCCCCCAGTTGTGAGCCTGCTGCTTAATGCTGAAGACACAGAAAACTGTGTGTGAGCTGTTAACTCCCTCTCCCCCTCCCTTCCGAGACAGCTCATGTAAACAGCCTCCCCGGCCGTCTGTCTCTGCACTTTGCAATGTCCGAAGGGTTAAAGGGGTTGTCCGGCGATAAAAAATTATTCACAGAATAACACACATTACAAAGTTATACAACTTTGTAATGTATGTTATGTCTGTGAATGGCCCCCTTCCCCGTGTCCCACCACCCCCACCCGTGTACCCGGAAGTGTGGTGCGCTATACATTACCTGTCACGTGCCGACCACGGTCTCCGATCCTCAGCAGTGACGTCTTCTTCGGGAGGCCGGCGGATCTTCCCGAGTGCCGGCCGCCCTCTGCAGCGTCATCCGAAGCTCAGCCGCGATTGGCTGAGCATAACTGTGCTCAGCCAATCGCGGCTGATGACGCGGCCACGTCATCAGCTGCTCAGCCGCGATTGGCTGAGCACAGTTATGCTCAGCCAATCGCGGCTGAGCTTCGGATGACGCTGCAGAGGGCGGCCGGCACTCGGGAAGATCCGCCGGCCTCCCAAAGAAGACGTCACTGCTGAGGATCGGAGACCGTGGACGACACGAGATGCGGTGAGTATAATGCACCACACTTCCGGGTCTAGCGTGGGTGGGGGGAAACACGGGGAAGGGGGGCCATTCACAGACATAACATACATTACAAAGTTGTATAACTTTGTAATGTGTGTTATTCTGTGAATAATTTTTTATCGCCGGACAACCCCTTTAATCACAGCGAGCTCACCAGCAACTTGACCTCAGATTAATCTTCCTCTCATTGCAGAGTGCAGAATCTGCCGGCCAGGAAGCTAGTTACATCAGCCGTCCTGGAAGGGAGGGAGGAGGGGGGGCAGAGGAAGAGAACCGCTCGCGCACAGTTTTCAGTCTTCAGCAGAAAGCAGCAGGCTCAAAACTGGGGAAAGGAGACTGAAAAGGTAACGGCAAGAATGAAACAAATTGTTAGTCTCCTGGAGGGGGAGAATGGTCTAACCTGTATTTTACCTAACTGGATAACTCCTTTAATATCTCCTTTTTTGGGGGTGTCCTCAGTGACAACCAATACCCATTAACCCTTCATACATTTGCCTGCCTAATGTGTAGATCCTCCTGTTATGCAGATGCTTTGTATAGGAGTGACTATGCAGGGTAACTTCCCTTGGTGATAACCGCTGATCATCACCCAGTTACACAGTCGGCGGACCGGATTGCCTTGGCGGGTTGCTTTAGAAATCGCTCTTTGTATTGGTTGTACCTAAACTTTTCCAGAAACACATAACAAAGGGGACGCAAGGACTTACACTTACTGGCAATTTTCTTTCAATTTCTAAGGAAATGATCTTTAAATCTCGGTAATGTGCGCTGACCACTTTACCCAGGAATCCCTACAATTACATTATCCCGCTTGTACGTCTTATAATCCCGGCCTTAAGGATTGTGGCGTGGAAATAACATAACAGGATTTACAAGTGGGAACGGTCCTATGTACGGACATGCAACGTTACCATCTGGTTGTAATAAAAATGTATAAACCAAACAAAGCGTCCATGGGATCCATTACACCAGCGAGCCGTAAACCTCGAGGGTGACTGCAGAGCCGCTCAGTAGGAGGCTGTACATACTGAAATGGGACTCTCTTAGTCATCAGGATGTGCTTGAATGCGCAGAAGATGTTCCGTTGTTTGTACACAGCTCCGATACATAATGCATACAGGATTTTCATGACGTACAAGGGCGGCTGGTGTCGGTACAGTAGAGGCAGATGATGATTGAGTATTCGCCAGTCAGTCAGCAGTGTGAATTCTCTGAGGGGTAGTCCATCTTCATCTGTCATCACTATGCTACTTCTATACAGATTATTCCAAAATGATATATTATATCTGTTCTGCACTATGTGGAGTGATAACCAGTATACCCACCCAGCTCTCCCAGTAGACCTGCAGTCACATTGCCGTTCAGGTGGTAAGAAAGTTAGATGGTGACTTCCATGTTGTCACCCAGCTTTCCAGGAAACTGATAATAACCTATTAGGTAATTTGACGTTGTATAGATTTATCCATTCTGCATCCTCGTCTGGGGCAAATAGCATCTACATTTGTGCAGAACACTGACAGCCCATTGGTTTAAATCAGACAAGTAATACTTACTTTCCCCTGAAGTGGCGCTATACCAGGATGTCCTCTATCCAGGACAAAAGCATTGTCCACAACAGGAATGGTTACTCAGGCTGTGAACTGACAGTCCATTAAAGGTAGACCATCAACAAGTTAGACAGATCTAACTTGCTGATAGCCCCCTATAGCGCCGGGGACGCTGAGGAGGGAGTTATGTGTGTTACTTTCCTCCTCGGTGATGGTCCCGCACTGTTAGTCAGGGTAAACTGTTAGTCAGAGCACCCTTAGGAGCACTGCCACATCACCCGCCCCTCCATCGATTATCATTAGAAGAAAGGGCGGATGACGTGGCAGTGCTCCTAACGGTGCTCTGGAGCCGAGCTTACCCCGACTAATGGCCCTATTCCACAGGTCGTCTAGAGGAGCAAACGAGCGCTCTCGTTCCCCGCTCGCTGCCGCTGCTATTCAACGCGGCGACAGCGAGCGGGTGAGTGCGGGAGGGGTGGCGGGGAGCTGTGGGGGGGCTGCCTGGGTGATCGCTGATCGTCCGGGCAGCCCATAGGATACAGCAGCGTCTGCTGCCGATGCTCCTATTCAACGGAGCGACGGCAGCAGATCGCTGCTTTATCAGTCGCTTGTTTTTCAACATGTTGAAAAACAAGCGACTGCAACAATCAGCCGACATGAACGATGTCGGCTGATCGTTGCACTCTATTCCACGGGACGATTATCGTTCGTAGCGGCCGATATCGGCCAAATACGAACGAACATTCGTTCCATGGAATAGGGCCTTAACAGTGCAGGACTGGCGCCGAGGAGGAAGGTAAGACGCATACCTACCTCCTTAGGGTCCCCGGCTCTAAGGGGTTATCAGCAGGTTAGATTTGTCTAACCTGCTGATAGTTCACCTTTAAAGCACACCTATTGTTTGAAGGGTTTTATAAACCTGTATGGTTGTGATGGATTAGTGCAACTATATCTTATTGTCTCCATTTCTGGATGTGGGATCAGAGCCGAGCTGTTTGCTAGTAGTGCACACTCCTCCGTTAGTTCCTTAGTTACCTAGTCAATCATGGCAGAACACAACACAGGGTCCTTACTATTATGCCATGACATAGTGTTGGTGAAAGTGCCAATTGTAACAGAACACAACACAGGGTCCTTACTGTTATGCCATGACATAGTGTTGGTGAAAGTGTTTTTATTAAACAGGCTGGAACTGTGCTGGGCTGATGATTTACACAGTACGGTACTATAGATGACATGTGGAGGGGAGAAGAGATTACTGATGCACTGGGTTGGCAAGGCACTGTGGTGATAAGCAGCTAAACAGAATGGAGAGTGGGAGATTACACTGCAGTGGGTATGTTCATATTTACACCCTGATCTTTATATGTGTGGAAATTAGAGAGAACCCTTGAATTTACCTTTGTGGATCATCTTCAGCACGCAGACTAGCTCAGCTTCAAGATACAGAGCTCTGGCTTTCTCAGTCCATCCTCCACTCCTTCACATGCTAAGACCACTCCCACTTCCTGTGATTTGCCCTGTGTCTCTGTTACTATAGACAGGAATCCCCTGACAACAGACAATGAACAGTAATTTGCAGAGAAGGGAGACACCTAGTGGCCAAGACTTACCTGTTTTTCTGCATCAAGGAGTGCCTTTTGGTGAATGAAATAATTTACAAATATGTTGGGAATCACACTGGCTCATAGCTGCACTGATATAGCGATTCGAAAAATGCTTTTTGCGCCATATAAAAAGAGACAATAAAGATGTTTTCAACATGTATATATTTTTTTTCTTCCAGGAATGGCAATAACATCTCCGATTATAACCCTGGTGAGTGTTAAGCCTAGTATCCACCACTTATTTTACTTATTTTGATGTACAACAATTTTTTTTTTTTGCCCAGTTTCTCTTCTGCAGCCTGATGTCTCATATTTTCAGCCCTTATCTCTCCTATCCTGATCAATCTTCTAGGCTGATTTCTTACCTTAGATCTGGTCATGAATACTAGATCATTCAGAACAGAAGAGATAAGGGCTGGAGACTGAGCTATCAAGCTTCTTCTCACTGAGCAGCCGGCATCCTTGTATAACAGATTACAGGCTGCAGAAGAGAAACTGAGCCAAATAGTTTGACTCCAAAATAAACACAAAGCCAGAATCAAACAAACATATACATGGCTGTCCATAGCTTTGCTTTTAATGTTTGTCTAATTTTGCTTTTTTAATACACATTACCGATTTGTGTTTTTCTTTTTTAGATGAAATTTTATTGGAATCTGCAAAAAACGATGACCTAGTAAAGGTATGTAGATGTGGAGGTCACATAAGTACGTGTACATGTACTGGGTAATGTCTGAAAGTTGACATCACCAAGGCAGCTCATGCGGTACTGGCCCAGACAACATTTTTAGCCATTTCTCCCTGTTCTGGCTTTGCTCCTAGTTCAGAGAAGCACATCGTGCCGGTGGCAACCTGACTCAGCGGGACTTCAGTGGCTGCACGCTGTTACATCACGCGGTAAATGCTGGGAGTAAAGAGATTGTCAAGTATATTATTGAGAATGGTAAGTGTCTGTAGATTTAATGAACCAATGAAGATCTGTTCTCTTGCACTGTATCTGTGACCAAACTTAGGGCCCTATTCCACTGGACGATTATCGTTCAGATTATCGTTAAATCGTTCGAATCTAAACGATAATCGTTCGGTTGAAATGCAGTTAACGATTAACGACCGAACGAGAAATCGTTGATCGCTTAATAAGACCTGGACCTATTTTTATCGTTGCTCGTTCGCAAATCGTTCGCGTTGAATAAGACATCGTTCGGTCGTTCGCAATAGATACGAATGCAATAGCGAATAAATAGCGAAGAAAAAACGATCGCAATTACGATCATAAGTAACGATTATCGTTCAATGGAAATGAGTGAACGTTTTCAGGTCTTTCGCAATAGTGGTCGTTTGCGATCGTTAATCGTTAATGATATGCAAACGATAATCGTCCAGTGGAATAGGGCCCTTAGTCATCTATAATGTACTTCTATAATGGAATAGGAGGGAGAGAGAAAGACCACCTGGTCCATCTAGTCGGCCCTATTAGTATTTCCCTTCTTATTATCTTAGGATAGATATATGTGTATCCCAGGCAGGTTTACATTCTATTATTGTAGATTTTCCAACCACATCTGCTGGAAGTTTGTTCCAGGTATCTACTACTCCTCTCACTGTGTCCTCTTGTTCTTGAGCTTAGGTTTGTTTGTTTTTTTGTTTTTGTTTTTAAAAACACTCCTGCAACTTATTTAGTCCTTAAACATATTTAAAGGTTTCAATCATGACCCCCTTCTCTTTCCTCCAGACTATACACCTTCAAATCCTTAAAGGAAAAGTCCGGCGGGGGGGATTTTAAACTGAGTACGAACTTACCGCTCTGGTGCCTGTGATGAGCAGCGAGACCGGCTACAGGACCCCCACTGGAAGGCATTTTCCCCCAAACTGTGATGATGTCACTACGCGGGGGGGAGGGGCCGCTCTGCCAATCAGTGACTGGAGCGGTGTCCCTCCCTAGTCACTGACTGGCTGTGCGGCCAGTCCATTGGCTGGGTTGTGGCATGTGCAGTGCAGAGATCCCTGAGCCCGGTGGGGTCCTAAGGTCAATCCCGCTGCTTACCGCACTCACGGGGAGAGGTAAGTTTATACTCATCAAGCTCCCCCCTGCCGCTGTCGGCTGCTAAATTTTAAAAATGGCCGGACATTTCCTTTTAAGTCTTTCCTGATATGTGTTATGCCTGACACCCTCTACCGTTTTTGTAGCCCGTCCTTGGACCCATTCTATTTTATCAATATGCTTTTGTACACAAAAGCTATCAATCACTGATTAGAACCGCCCACTGGACTCCTAAGCCCAGACTGATCAGCAGTTTAGATAAATAAATTACAAGTTATGCTAAATATTTTCCCACAAAACTATATATTAGTTTGTTTGTCTCCTCCTGCTCTACAAGATGATACCTACAGATTGGACTACATTTTTAATGTGATGGAGTCACTTTAAATGATGTTGGATGCTTCCTACACCCCGGCCATATGGATGATTGAAGCAGATTTGTACCATAACACTGCTTTTCCTGACAAACCTTTTTCTTTTTTCTTGTCCCCTTGTCAAGCTCCATCTGAGATCCTGGATGTTGCAGAGCTAAAGAAGTAAGTTTCACAACCGAACGCCTGCCAAGACTCATTATGTGGCTGCAGTGCTGAGTCATGAGCGCTAGCGCTAAAGAGGCATTAATGTCAGAGATGACTCAGAAGAGGAATGTTACTTATAAAAACGCTGTAATTGCCTCGTGAAAAATAAGTGCTCTCCACTGAGGTCTTACTCTATTCACTCGTAGATTTTCCTTAGTTCATACAAACTCATTGCCTACAAACAATAAGGCAGCAGCAAGTTGTGACCAACAGTAGATATTCCATTTAGGCTACGGCTCCACAGCGACACAAAGTCACGAACAAGTTGTGTAATGGGCTTTGCTGGTAAAATTTTGTGCGCCTGTGGTGCTTTAAACACTGCAGTTTGACCAAACTACATAGATCAGTAGTATGAGTGAATATATATATATATATATATATATATATATATATATAAAAACTTTAATATATCTTATCAGACAAAATTGCTTTTGTCTCCTGTTATCAAGCATCTTTGTCAACACCTAAAAACAGTTGTTTTGAAAGCTATAGACACCTTTGCACTAATTTTCTTTCTTGTTGGTTTGTTTCCTGAATACAATTTGAAGCAGCTTACCAAATAGTCAACTAATTAATCTTCACTACAAATCTCCTACCGTTTAGCTGCATTTCTAATTATTGGTAGGGAGATGTGCAGTTGACGGCTGATTATCAGAATGGGCTGCATGATTTATCAAGCTTTTTTTACTGCATATCCCTTATTACAGAAGCAGATGTCCTGGTGACAAGTTTTTTACCCAAGAGCTAAAAAGTTAAATGCTCGCAAACCTAGCTGGTCTTATTCACAAGGTCCCCTGAGTATTTTGTGCCGTCTTCTGTCTTTCTAGCTGCTGTCATTCCTGGGTTACTAGTTTTTCTATATGCAAGATTGCCCTGGCCAGGAAACCATTTCCCATCATGCAATGCTTTTCCCTGATTGGTCCGTTTGTACTCGCCCGCTTAGCTTTCCTTCCTGCCCACTTCTGGTCATTACTACATTGCACAGTAAACACGGGACGGTGTTAACTGTGCAACAGAATACATACAGTGAGCATGATGGGGATTGGGGGGTCAACACAGGGAGGTGATCATGGGAGGGAGACATACAGTCATCTGCAGCAGAGTGGGGGGGGTGTTGTTAGAGTGACAGGGTGACACTAAGAGAGAGTGATCAGCAGTGGCGGCTGTGCGTGTGGGGGGGGGGGGTCGAGGCATGGCTGCTGAGAGAGCGGTAACATGGGAGGACATGTGATCCCAGAAACAGAAGGCGGGGGCCAGGAAGAAGGAGAGGACTCAGTTTACATGATTTTATGCATCCAGAGGGGGTGCGTGCACCCAAAAAACAGCAAACTGTGCAAAAGCCAAGTTAAAACATAAAGATTAAAGTTTTGACTTCCCTAAACTTTTTTTCTTTAAATAAATTTCTTGTCTTTCAGTGGGGAGACAGGTCTGCACCTTGCGGCATCTCTACGTCAGCGCACCATCTGTCATTACATAGTGGAGGCAGGGGCATCGCTTATGAAAACAGATTTGCAGGTAATTGCTAAACATACTGTTTTGGCTTTACTGTGGAAGCTTGGATTGTTTTTTTTTTGTTTGTTTTTTTTATTCTTAATGAGTAACTCAGGGGGTAACCAGCTGATCGATAGGGATCACACTGCTGATACTGCTGAGACACCTAATGATCGTGAGATGCTGAGCTTGGCAGTTCCAAAGCCCTAGTATGGGGGAAACCAATCCTTCATTTTTGGGATTGGTAGGGGGGACTGTGGTTGGCCCCTCACCAATCAGCTGACTATACCTTATCCTGTGAATAGGTGACAACTTTATTGACTGTGTATTCTTATGTTTTAAAAAAAATTGACATTTGAGATTGAATTTCGTTTGATGATTCCTGGTTAAAGTTTTGATTGTGGGGGACTGGGTAGTAAGACCCCATCAACTGCTCCAAACAAAGGGGAAGAAGTGCCCAGACAGTTTTGGAATGTCTTTTCTCATAAGCTTTATTGAGCAGTTTACAGATATTAGGAAGATCTTATAGGCCAATCAAAACGTTTTATTTTCTATGATTTTCTGACATTTCAAAATTGAGAAAACAATTCTTCTCTTGGTGTTGGCAGATCTCCGATAAAGTGGTGGTCATTTTAAGGGTCCTAAAAATAGCTGAACAAGCCAAGATTGCCCTGTGTGATAGGGCTCATTCATTGTTTGATCAGGTTACTTTGACCGGTGAAAAAATGTATCACTTGTCTGCCGCATGACCATGTAATATGACAAGCAGCGATCTACGAGATTGCCGCTTCTATACAGCAAACTACTGCATCCCCTTCAGAGTTTCCACCGGTAAGAGAATGGGACTGGTGTCCCGGAGCACCACCTGGCAGGAAAAGAGTGCTGCAACCTCCTCATTCTCAGGATCAGCGATGGTCCCACTGATAATAATGTGAAGGTGTATTCTATCATGCCATTTCTTTGTGACATTACAATACCCATTTAAGATAATATAAGTTGTAGTTGTATGTAGTATAAGTTGTAGTTGATGTAGTTGTAGTATGAGTTGTAGTAATGAAAGTGGTCTGGCAATGAGACCCTGGCTGTGCCAGCGGCTCCACCAGTGCAGCAGGGGTCTGTACACCTGAGGGGTATATGCCGCTGATCGTAGGTGTTGGTGACACATCTCAGCATGTGCAGCCTGTTTTCGCACTGAGCCAGAATGTTCCTAGACTGACTAGACATGTGGGGATAGATCAGGTTTAGTCATATGAAGCATTCCAGATACAGCGACATTACAGGTGCACAGCAGTGTGATTTATTTCTGCTCAGACTCAGACATTCGGGCCAGTGAGTCCAGCTGTACCCCTCAGTCTTATTTGCACCCCTTCATCCATACACTCACTAAAACTGTGACAGCTGCATATACAGAGGCGATTGGTAGGAATGCCAGGGGTCTAAAACAGGCGAGGAGGGGGGCACAAAAGAGCGGGAATTGTTAGTAGAGGGGTTAAGACAGAAGCTGAGGAATTCCAGACAGCTAGAATTCCCCCTCCTAAATTGCCCCCCCCCCCTCCCTCCCCTGCAGCTGCAGGTTTTAATGTGCATTCCTTACACAGGCTGGTACTGAGCCCGCTCCTCTAATGATGGGTCAGCCAGACCTGCGTACCGCCTGCTCTGCAGGATCCTACTGTAATATCTCCTGGCAGCCGAGGCATAATAAATTCTCTGCCAACTTTAGTAAAAGTTGAGATTTAGTGCTGACTGCCCCAATTCTGCATTATACCCTCTTTTGTGAGGTTATGCCTCCTGTATTATACAGGAACACCAGCACTTCAGGTGCTAAGATTGCATCTTCATTCCTGTCCCTCAAGGATAAATAGCTGACAGACGCTCTCCATATAAACATAGGTCCAAGAACGCATAAATCAGATAGTAAACAATTCTTAAAGGGTCAACTTAAAAGGCCTGCCCATTTTAGGCTGTGTTCACACATGGCGTTTATTTAGCCTTAATGATGCATTTTTGATGCTATTTTGCCAATCGCAGCAAAAGGGCCTCCTTAACGCTGCATAAACGCCACAGCCTTAAGCCTCGTTCACGTTTTCTGGCCGCAAAACCTCCCGCTATTTTTTCTCTGTGAACCGTGGAAAATCATCTGTAATTGCATCCTTTTCCGTAAAATGTGAATAGTACTGCTTTGCATAGATTTAGTTAATAGTTAATACGGTTGAAAAAAGACACATGTTGTTCCGTGTTTTTTACCAACGTGACATCTGTGACGTCTGTAAAAAGTATGAATCCCATAGACTTCTATTGGTAATCAGTACCACAATTGCAAGTGATTACCAATGATTTTACGGTCAGCTCGAAAGATGCGATCAACAACATACGAACGATTTTTCATTTGTCGCTTGATCGTTGCGTTTACATCGGAAGGTTTTCACTCAAATTTAAACGATTTATTGCGCAATAATTGGCCTGTGTAACAGGCCCTTTAGGAAACCCATTCCATATACCCTATTACTGGGGTACTGGGAGTTTCATAGTCAAGAGACCCTTCCAACCAGTAAGGATTGTCCAAAACAGAGGTCCCCTTTAAAGCAAATGAACATAACTCTGTCCAAAATTGGTTCAATTCCTAATAATTCATCTCTGATACAGAACTCTTGCTGTCGGGGCATACAGTGGTATTGTTGAGTTCAGTGTATAGGCAGTATACAATGAACTCTCCTATTTAAAGAACTTTTTGGGACCATATTTATTGCCTATCATTGGATAAGTCCTTAGTATCTAGACCCCCCACTAAATAGCTAATTCAGGGGGCTACAGCACTGCGTCCTCCTTACCACCAGCCAAGCACAGTGCCGTATATTTGGAATAAGCGTCATGTGTGAATGGTATTACCACCTGTCACACCAATATTCCCATAACCTACCAGGATACTTACCTTAACACAGCACATAAAAGTGATTTGCTAGAAGTTACTGGGGGGGGGGGGGGAATGGACCATCCAGCTTATTTCTCATCCAGTGTGGTTTTGTCAGATTAGAAAACTGGCAAACATGCTTGATGAATGAGAGCAAGAACTATGGAAATGATTGGATCCCCATTATCCCCTTCCACCTACCTCACACCATCCCTGCCATGTCCTGCAGAGCGCTGCACATATCTGTAATCCTATTAGCCTCTATGGTTGCACACATCCACGCCCTCAAGTCTGCACCTTAGATCCTTCCCCCATCGTTCCCCTTCTATTCCTGGTAATAGGATGACTCATTTTCTCAGTAATATTAACTTTAGGATGAGTGCAAACAAGACAAAGAGCAGCCGGTCAGAATTAATAGAGGGGGAGCACCTTAAGACGTCTTGGCACCACACTTACTGCCTGCAGCATGATACTAAACAGTGCTTGACCGTCTCGTCACCTTTTATTATTCTGAAAATATAAAGTCTTTAGTTCAGTGTCCTTACTTTATGTCCTTATGGTGTGGATCATCATTCTAAATCACATTAAAATCTATTACTCACTGTTGCTAGAGTATGAAAATGCAGCCGGGGGGGCTTTAGCTGTTTTATTGGGGTATTCATGTCTCATAGAAGTCTTGGGGTATTGCCAGGGTACGCCATCTCTTTATAATTGAGATTCCCACCAATCATGAGAATGCATGGAGTGCATCACCTGAGTAGTACTTCCAGTCACCCAGCCCTGCAAGAAACTGAAGCTGCCCCCATTGCCTTAAATGGGGCCATACTGCATTTCCTTACACATTCGGTTGTCCAAGGGTCCACTTGCCAGGGAAAGAACAGAGAAAAGCATGCAGCACTACATTCTAAAGTAATGTTAAGTTTCATAGAGACAGTGCTGAGCTGCAGCATGCGCGCCTCCTCCCTCCCCCACCCCTCCCTGCTTTGCATGATTGATATTGATAAGGCCAGGTGATGTGATTTTACCTACCTGCACCGTACTTATATGACTACACATATATATACAGGCCTTTGAATTAGAAGCATCAGCACATAAAAGTATAGAGTTCCTGATAGGGTTAATTTTATGATTTCTAATGTCTGGGAAATTCCTCTATCCTTGAGACTTCTGATACATGGAGACAATAAGGAATGATGAACTATGTCTCACGATTTCTTATCACGCTTTCAAGGACATTGTCTGAACAAACTGGACTGTTTGTTACATTTGGGCCCTGGGAATCATCCTTTATTATCAGTGCAAAGAATGTATTGTTTTAACTTTCTCACACCTTATACCACCTTGACTGCGCAGTACAGGAAGTTACTGCTACCATTTATGGACTGGCCTATCAGAGTGTGACATGTATGTGTCTTGTGACTTGGGACCCCGCCTGTATTGAATTTCTACATACTTTATATGAATACACTACAATATGTGTAGTACCGCCCCATTTTCTGTCTATAAAATGTGATTACCATAATAAAACTTGGGCCATTATTATCCAGGCTTATAATCATGATACAATGTCTTATCTGAGTCCGTGATTTATAAGTGACGAGTTGGTAATACTGCAGGTTACAGCTCTAGCTATCAATTGATAACCATCCTTTATTCTGGGAGGACTTGGCTCCATAGAGTCAGGTCAACATCTAAATTTAACCTTAACAATATACAGGGTTTGACTTACAGCATTGAGCCTTGTACATCATTTATACAGGACAGGGAGCGAGAAAGTGTGCATGCTGCAGCTCAGCCTAGCCTCTACAGCTCTTGAGCTTTGAAGGAAAACATGATTTTATAACTTTGTAAACGGCCATCAGCTTACAGCCAGGAATCTTAGCAAAATTGATACATCATATCATGCCTACTGTAGGGTATAACCATCTGAAACATGGCGTTATGCCCATTCAGTCTCTGGCAGCTGACACCCAAGCTTCCTATTATATAGGCTATTGTGAGTCCCAATGGCGACACGGAGCATTGCACAGTGTTGCAGACTATGTTGGTTCTAAAAGCAAATATACAAAGTATTAATAATTATATCTATGTGTTTCAGGGAGATACTCCAAAAAATCGTGCTGAGAAAGCAAAGGACTCGGAGCTTGCAGCATACCTAGAGAACAGACAGCACTATCAAATGATCCAGCGGGAGGACCAGGAAACAGCCGTGTAACAAGAAGCCTCTTCCCCCAAAAGACTCTTACTTGCTCCCCAAACTTCCTTTCTGGGGTGAAAAACGTACTTTTCTTCGCCCCTCTATCTTACAAGAAGCCTTACTGTACATCTCGAAATTCTGCCCGTTGGCACGTGCTGGAACCAATAGTTTCGTAACAACACGTACATCTAACGTGTCAGTAATTCTTATACGGGAACCTGCGGACTTTTACTACCTGTTATAAGAACGCTCTCCTGACCACGCGAGGAGGAGCGTAAGCTGTGGACAACTTACAGAGACTATGGCTCTATAACTATCTTAAGTAATTCCACCCATTCTCGATATGCTTCCATGTTAGAAACGTCCTCCTTTAGTGACCTACTCACTGTGCTTAGCCCCCCGATTTAGGTGTGTTTTTTTTTTGTATTCACGTGTCTCGGGCCATTTCGGGCCTGTCGCTCATGAGCAGCGCTATCCTCCTGGTCATTTCTGAAGACTCTCATCGCAGTTACTAGATTTCTTCTCTGATCCCATGGGGCACATGACTGCCCTGATCTTGCACATATGGTCTCTGCAACTGGGGCTAGTTTACATGCGTTCTTGACGTTCACCTCTCGTGTGATGGCTCTCATCGCTTCTTTATTTGTGTAAAGATGTATCTGTTGTTTTTTTGTTTCGTTTTTTTTTTAATCCCCTGTAGTCGTGTGCCGTGTAGCTATAAGGGCCATGTAGAAGTGTATATACATATGTACATGTAGTAGAACAGAGAGACCTGCCTTTCCGAAGCCTCTACTTGCAGATTCTATCTTATTTATCGATCTAGTATGAGTAGATATGTGAATTAGGGCCGGAGTAGAATTTTTTTTTTTTTTTTTTTTTTTTGTACATAAAGCGTGTGACTTGTTCATGTCCAGGGTGTTATTCAAGTGTTTACACTGGATCATCATGCTATAGTCATTGCTAGGTGTTAAATGTAACTTGCCAGTATACTTCAGTTTACCCTGGTTCATTTCATCCATTTTGCTCATGGCAGCCATTTTTAAACCGTTCAGTGCTGAAGAGATGTTGTCATGCACAGGTTAGTTTAACCAGGCCTTTTTGGCGTTAAACCTGACACAGGTAGATGATTAGATTCAAGTTGATAAAGATGGACAAGTGTTCGGTGGGTGAAAATTTACTATGGATAATTGTATGGAAAGAAATTGGCCATGTTTGAAATTTTTAGCCCATAGTTGAAGATCTTGTTCATGAACAGTGTTGCGCTTACTTGCTAAACTGTTTGGGTTCTGCAATGTTCTCGAAACCCTAGCGCTTGGACTTTAACACGTAGTGGTTGAAGTAATTGGACACCATCCTAGGGCTGCCAGGAAAACATGCATACAGTCTTTGGCTGTATCCATGTTTTCCAGGTTTCCCTAGGGCAGCATCCAACTTTTCCAGCTACCAGGAGTCAATTGCCGAGCGCTCTGGAGAATTTTGCAGAACCCGAACAGTTCAGAAAATTTGCTCAACACTGTTTGTTTGTTTAGGAAATAATGTCCTCAGTGTCCAGAAAGATTGTTTGCCCGGTGTCATAGGTAATTTAGGGCCATTTTGAGCAACTGTTATGGCCAGAAACATTAATTTATCAGGTAGCTGTTCATTTACAATCTACTTATGTAATGTCTACAGCAAGCTATAGTGTGTATCTATGATCGACGCCATCACAAATCTATTGGATTATGTGCATTCTCCTGAAGACTGGCTTACAAAATGGCTGTCTCCAACACCTGATGGGTTATGGGTTCACTATAAGACTGGCGCAGCAGCCATGTTGTGTTGTTCCTCTCACCGAGAAAACATGTTCAGTGGGATTTTTAGTTATTTTATTTAACTTATTGCCTGTGTTTTTTTTTCTTATCGATGTTTTTAATTTGTCATTTTGTACTAAGATTAGAGCGAAGCCTCTGACCAAGGAATGACGCACGTAAGCTCATGACAATATCCCAGTCAATTTTATTGACTTGCTGTTGCTCGACAATCAAAGATTAATGGGCGAGTTGCCTTTTGCCATAGATCCTCAGTATCATGGACTGGTCTGTACACGAACCAGAATGGCGTGCGTTTTTTTTTTTTTCCGTCCACCTCCACCATCCGTCCTCAGCACTTTACTGTAGAAGGGATTGGGAAAACTTTACAGGAATCAATAAGTGCAGTGAACTTAAAGCAATATGTCTACATGACGCAGAACTAAGTGCATTGATATCTGAATGTTTAATGTCCAATGAGCAGGAAAGCAGATGCTGGTCACATGATCACCTCACACTGGGTGCCACCGACTTCACCATTTGTGTGGTTCACGTCTAGTTAGGCCCCAAGTGGTAATTTTTCATGGTGGATTGAGTGTTTTTCGTCATTTTGTGTTTTTTTGTGAGGACACTAAACCCTCTTTGGGAGCAACCTGCAGTCAGTGTGAAGGGTGAAAGATCTAAAGGGGGGGCGGGTATGTATGAAAACCAGTGCAAAAGAGGTGATGTTGCCATAGCAACCAATAAAACCCCATTCACAATTTTACTACAGCAGTTAAGACAGTAAAAGTAAGTAGATTAGTTGCTATAAGCCTTGTCTGCACTACCGTCTTCTGTGAACAGTCGTACTGTGGCCAAAGTTTAGGCCTCTTGTAAATCTAGTGCAGTTGCTACGGTAAGACTTACCCATAGCAACTGGTCAGATTGCATATTGTAACCAGTGCAGGACTGATATTTAAGAGGAGAATTGTTTGGTTGCTATGGGCAACAGTCTCATTTCATTTTGAACATTTGGTCACGGTATGTTGGCCAATGCTTTAAATAGGCAGCAATGCGGTTTTATGTCTAATTCTGAGAAAAATCTCATTTTTATTGTTAAACGTAAAAAAAAACCTGTAAAAAAATACTGTATTCTATATTAAAGATAAAATATGACGTCACTTTTATTATATATCAGATTACCGGGTCCTTACCCCCAGATGTCAGAGTATTCATGTGTATTCCTGTTTCTTACATGGACAGGAGGAGCCATTTTGTGGGGAATCCAAAGGAAAATTTTCTGAGGTAACTGAGGGATGAAGACTTCTTCTAACTGGGACATCTACTAAAGTAACTGAGTGGGTGCAGTGGCACCCATGTATCCGCCAGGCTTGGTTGGTTGGCAAAAGTGTTCACTTGGCCTCATTTAGAAGAAAGGTGCCATTGAGTGTGTCAGGTAATCCTCCTCCCTCCCCTACAAGCTGGGAGAAGTCACTGAGGACCTCCCCAATGACACACAAAAGTGATGACAGATTCCCTTTTATGTGACCCACAAAATGGCTCCTTCCACCAAGATGAGTAACAGGTCCACTTTAAGTACAGATGCCAGGCAGACTTGAAGCACACATGTACTCGTTGTTATTCTGTATTGTGACGTTTTTAACCTTTTAGTGTTACAGCGGTTTTATTTTATGTTTCCAAATGGGGGGGATTGAACTCACTTCCCTGCCCCCTCGCCCTTCCCTCCTCACCACCATGTGTGTGCAATACTGGGTTTCTGTATCAGAACATGAGTGCGATCTCTGTTTATATAGCATTCGTGTTAGTGATTGTCTCACTCTCGTCACCATTACGCTTACGTTGTGTTCGCCTCCTCCGCTCTCGGTCAGGAGAGCCGGCATAACACTTGTCACAACTTCGTATTGTTTTCTTGCCATTGAAATAAAACATTTACATATTAATGTTGTTTTCTACTGTAGTGTGTCGGGATGATCGAGCTTTAAGGCCCTATTCCACCAACAGATCTGACGACAGATTATCTGCCAAAGATTTGAAGCCAAACCCAGGAACAGACTATAATCAGAGATCAGGTCATAAAGGAAAGACTGGATTTCTCCTTTTCAAATCCACTCCTGGGTTTGGCTTCAAATCTTTGGCAGATAATCTGTCGTCAGATCTGTTGGTGGAATAGGGCCTTTAGTTTTGTCCTGTAAAAAACCTTCCAGATTTACTAAGGGCGTGCGCCACTTTAATGAATTTGACACAAAAAAACAGACACAACTGACAGCTCAACGTCTTAAAGTTGACAAATTGTTAGTAAATGAGATCCACAGAGTCCATTGAAGCAGATTCTGGAAGAAATATCTTGTGTATGCAATAATAGGTACAATGGAGATCTCACACGGTCTTTATTTGGATCTAGCACAGTCTTTATTTGGAGCCTAGCCCTTAGCAAAGAAATCCGCAATGGTTTCCAAGCAGCTCGGATAAACTTTTCATTCTATGGATAATTTAATAATGATTTGTATATTAATCTGAATAGGAAACATGCTCAAGTTGGCTTTGCATACTTTTGGGGCACACTGATGGCCTCATTCACCATACCAGCGCCATTTGTAATTATCCTGCAAGTAATAATGGAGTTTCTACCACATCTGGCTTAAAGGTATTTTCACAAGGAACTGACCACATCAAGGGCCTTGCAACACCAACTATTCTACATCAATAGCTTCAAAAACAAGGTGAAGCATTGTATCCAGTATGCCACAACCAACATGCACCATAATGTTTATGAAATCTTGCCATTTTAAAATTTTTTAAAGTATTGTTTTGCCTCCCAAAAGTTACATAAATCACCAATATACACTTATTATGGAAAATGCACATGAAGTGCTTTTTCTTCCCTGCACTTACTACTGCATCAAGGCTTCACTTCCTGGATAAAATGGTGATGTCACGACCCGACTCCCAGAGATGTGCGGGCTGTGGCTGCTGGAGAGGATGATGGCAGAGGGACACTGAGCATCCCTCTGCCATCATCCTCTCCAGCAGCCACAGCCCGCACAGCTCTGGGAGTCGGGTCGTGACATCACCATTTTATCCTGGAAGTGAAGCCTTGATGCAGTAGTAAGTGCAGGGAAAAAAGCACTTTATAAGCATTTCCCATAATAAGTGTATAATGGTGGTTGGTATTGCTTTTGGGGGGCAATACAATACTTTAATAAAAAAATTTGCAGGACTTCTTGTCTAAGGAAGTGGTCTCCAACCTGTAGCTCTCTAGCTGATGAAATACCTTGTACTCTCAGGGCATGCTGGGCGTTGTGGGTTCCTTAAAACCAGAGACTACCATTGTAGTTCACTATATCTTGTCTTCCTGGTGTTTTTGGTGATTCCTCAGCATTCTTCCGCAAGTTCCTTAAATGTTTATGACCTTTAGTCTACTTACTGTGCAATTTGCACACTATTTTAGCAACGTTTCTTCAGGATTTTACGTTCTAGGATGACATCTACTCATGTAGCCCTTAAGCCCTCTCAGAAGCAAGCATGGGGAAGTAGGATTCTTGTACAGCCATCTTTACAAGCCCCGGAGTGACAGTGAGCGGCTTTGGTTGAACAGTGGACCTTTAAACCCTCGGGGCTTCTACACATTCTCTATAACCGCATGAGTCATTTCTGTCAGACACAATCATACGCCCTATTGAGAAACCTTCAAAACCCTTCACTTTTGTTGCTTTACTGGTGAATGCTACAGCTGAAAAAAAAAAAATCTGGATCTCTTTCAAAGTCTGCATTCCATTGTTCTTTGCAGTCCTGTGCCATCTATAGCTTGGGCTACTTATTGCCGAGAACTAGGGATTAAATAACCGCTAACCTATTGTAGGTATTTTAAGTCTATATTATATCTTTTCATCATTTTTGAATTTTTATCTTTTTTTGAAGATAGGAATAGGACTTAAATGACATTGCTGCATTGCTACACATAAGAAAGCGTGTGAGGTCCCATTTGCAAGACCTCTTTTATGGGGTCATTGCTTGCCACCTTCTGTGTGAGTAGACTCTTAATTTGAATGATTATTAAACATGGCCCCGTTCCTTCATCTTCCTGAACACATTTCATGCCCGCACCTGGAGGTTACAATCTGTTCCTAGCCATTATATCAATTGCAGTTCTTTGTAATTGCCATCTCTGCTATAAATAGTTAAAAAATGGCAGCTAAAAAAAAACATTCATAGCCACCTTCATCATCACCATTGATCTGTACGATAATATCAAGCGGTGCTAGCTGTATACCTATACATATTTAATTAAAGCTGATAACAAATTATCCTAACTAAAATGAGTCATCAAACTCCCTTTAAATCCCTGACCATATGAATTCTTGGCCAAACCTACTGACATTGACGGGACAGGCCAGCTCAGCTGAGGTGAATGTGCTTGGAACATTCAGCAATTGGTGGCTGCAGTGGTGTCCCACCTGTTGGTGAGCAGTGCACGTGCCGACCCTGAAGAGAAGACACAATGTGTCAAAAAAAGTCAGCAGGAGCATGGTGGTACATCTTGTTGCATGGTGGCACATCTTTTCTATTTCCTGGGTGTTACCACATCCAGGGATGTCCTTCTAGGAGCTTGTGTTACCTACTGCTTCATGGCTATTGGATTGCTGATGCTAGCATGAGTGTAAGGTGCGAGTTTAGGCCCATTCACATTGAGCAAAAGTGGCCGAATTTTAAGCGGAGGCCGCGCCGCGGACGCCACTTGAAGTTCCACCTATCACATTGTTTCAGTGGGATTTCTTTTGTGCTTCCGCTCTCTTGTGCTTTTCATTAAGAATACTGGTGTCTTTTTATCTCCTAAAGGCACCTTTGGATCTCCTTAAGGTCGCCATACACTTTAAAAATCGGCTGAATGGCTAAAGTATATATAGGCCTCCTGAATGGTCAGCATGTTGGACGCCAATCTTTCTATCATTTACAGAGCTTTTACAAGACTCTAACAGCTTTGCGGCTGGGCTGCACAAACGATAGCTGGATCATTCATGTGTCCCTTTCTGGAAATTGGCCACCAGCCACACATGCCCTTCACGTGCGTCCGTTGGCCGATGATTTTTTAACATATCAAAATGGATTAAGTGTTTTTTTACTTATTATACAGCTGGTCGCTAGCTCTATTACACAGGATGATATCACTCTGTTTGGCTAATAATTCCCTTCTGTAATAGGCCTCTTAGGGCCCTATTACGCAGAGTAATTACCTGCCAAATCAAGCTAAATCGGATAGATATGGCTCTGTGTAATAAAGACAACGATCAACCTAGGAGCCGATCATCGGCTAATCGTTGACTTTCAACATATTTTAGAAATCACAGTCGCCAGCCGTGCATCGCTGTGTGTATACTCCCCCGTTGTCCTTCTGACTTTTTCTCGCTCACCGCAGCCACCTCTAAAGCCATCTCTGAAGTGACACTCCAATAATTGAGCGGTATAATAGGTTCTGTAAGCGAGCACTGATCTAGTAGATCAGTGTTTACTTACCCGGCACATCGGGCCGTATCATGCAGCCCTTACTCTTCTTTTCTCCATAGGAATGCTCAACTCCTGTGTATGGGGAAGTGTCATAGATAGCTGTTGACCACACACTATATGGCCAACTTTATACCCTTTCCAGCTACTAGGCCCATCCTAAGCCAAGTGCATCCTGTAAGATATATGGAAGGATTCTTCCCATTAAGCCAATTGTAACCCATTTAGCTTACTAGTGTTTACTCACTGGGGGCAATGCTTGATTTTATGCATGCTATCCCAGGTTGATTCTTTCCATATTCTTTGGTCTTCGACTATCATCCCAAAGGGGATATTCCCTTTTGTTCCTTTTGGTTTATCTTTAATTAGAAAATAGAATTAACACACAGAGCGAGGCCCAAGCCAAGAGTTCAGCATTAAAATAAGGTTTGTGATTCTCTGATGTCAATGAATGGAAATGCAAATTCTCTAACCAGGGGAAGACAATTGGAGACCCTGCATTTGTTTCCAATGACCACTTAGTAATTTACATATTGACAAGGGCTGGAATTTTCTCAGCAGGTGTGAGTACAAATTAAGACAATAATGGCTATGAATAGCGAGGGGCCCATTGACGTGTGTGTGCGGGGTCAGCCCATCTGTAAAGGGTCATTGAAGGGAGTCATCTGCACCTGTCTTCACGTGCAGCCTTTTTGATGGTCATACATAGTAGTGATGTCACTAACAATAAGTGACATCACTGGAGTTCTTTTAGAAAGAGTAGAAAAGAGGATAGAGGACACTACTGTGTATTGTAAGGCCATATGCCAGTTCTCTTATCACTTATGTTTAAACTCTGGAGTGTTAAAAATCTGTAGAAGACTCATCACAGCACCACAGCTGGTTTTCTATATATCCGTCACCATATGTTGCTGTACACATACTGTAGACGAAAGTTAACCTGCCAACTTAACTAAAGTGTATGGTGGCCTTCCAAATCTTCCCCCAAGAGCTAATGTCGGGGAATGGTTGCACATGTTGTATTTTAATTGCCTGACCTTATTGTTCTTGGGGGGATTAGCTGGTGCCAGAGATGTCCCCTCCTCTCTTCAATGACAACGCAGGAACGTCCAGCTGTGTATGGTGGAGATCAGAAAACAACAGCTATGGGGAGTATATGGCCATAGGATACAGGATTAGTGTGAGAGCGCATGTGCGCATGTGGGCCATGTGCCGTCCCTCTGCTCCGTTATCCCCTATCCTGTGGCCATAGTTGAAAAACATGAACACGTTGAAGGGCTCATTATGGCAATTGGTTGCGGGTGTAGGGGGTCCAGAAGGGGCAGTTGCACTTGGGCCCTGAAGCCTGAGAAGCCCATAGGTTCTTTCTTTCCTAGATGAGCAGACCAGTCCCATAAATGAAGCATTGTTTGGGGGGGTGGGGGGGTGCATCTGATGCCAACTGGTAAAGAAACAATGATCCCATGACCAGATGAAAAAGATGGCAACAGGATCCAAATGGTGCAACAGATCAACTAGCAATGACTAGAGATGAGTGCAACTGGAGCATGCTCGATTCCGATCATTTGGAATTTGCTTACTGGTGGCTGAAAAAGTTAGATGCAGTCCTAGGGAGTCTGGGAAAACATGGATGCAGCCTAAAATCTGTTAGAACCATTTTAAACCAATCTCTGAGCATTATACAGCTATAGAATGAACATCTCTAGTATATATAGGGCAACATAGGTGACGGAGGGAGCCTGGCGGTACCAGGTGCCTTGTTCTGTAGAGAACACTAGCGTATTCCAGGCTCTGGTTTATGTACGGACTGATGGATATGACAGTCTGTGTACACAAGATAAACCACTGGGCTGCTACTTAAAGAGCCCTGCGTCATTTTACCACCTGTGAATGATGTGCCAGACATAACATATGGATGTTTCTCTAATGTTTTGCAACCATCATTGTCATAGCCAGTGACTCATGTATGTCTACGCTTCCAATATTACTTGAGACTCAAGTTGTGATCTATCATTTAGCTTCTTGCTGCAAACGTCTAATGAAAATAAAAGTCTACCTGCCCTGGTATCTAGAGCGCATGCTCTTCGGACGAGAGACCAAACACAGAAATTTGAGTTCTCAACCAGACGAAATTGAGAGATTTTACAGCCTGCAGTATGAGAAGGGTTAAGCCTGGGGCCTGGAGTAACATCCTGCAGTAACACATTACTCACAGCTCAACACTCAGTCGCCAGGGACTGAATCAGGCTGCTCCAGGTCAAGAGAGGGACCCCCCCCCCCCCCCTCCATCCGTTGCTCCTCACCGCCTATTGGAGTAGGGGCTGTAATAGGATACAAGCTCTCTCCCCCTCTCTCTTCTGTTTCTCCAAGCACAAAGGTTTAACTGCAGGGGAGAGAGAGCTGTTTGTAAACCACTCAAGATGCAGTTCATTAAAAGAGCTTGAAGAGTAGAGAAGGGGGGTAGAGAATGGGCAAGCCATCAAGTCTGAAATAAAGCTGGTCTTAGTACCCCCTCCCCCAGCACACTCCTGTACCAGCTTCATCGAAAACTTTGGTCGAGAAAAGTTTACGGGCTATGAAAGTCATTGGTACATAGGACGGGAGGTGCTGAAAAGGCCACATATAAAAGCTGACCATCTAAAGAGTAATGGTTGGACTCAAAAAAAAAAAAACTTTTAGTTTTTATAAATGACACTAGATGCTTCATAACTTTACGTATCCAGAGTCTTCCCAACCTGCAAAGTACCGATCAGCAAGACTTTACAAGGCTCCACCAATCCTGCAGTCCAGCCATACAGTTAATGGAACCAATATGGTTTTCATATAGATTTTGTTACCCACCTATTAACTTCATCACAGTCGGCCACGCACAAGAACAGCCTGTGATCATAAGTTAAGGCTGTGTTTAAACACAGCATTTTGGGCTATTTTTTAAAGTCTAATCCGGCAGATACGTTGTCCTCTCCTGAAAATGGAAGTGCCCGAAACCCCATAAGCTTCACTGTAAGTGGATCACAATGCATTTTAAGGAGGTTCAGGGAGTTCGATCATTCGCTTCCGAAGAGGACATGGTACCTGCCAGAGTTTTGACAATGTATCCTGCCACACCAGCAAAATTATAGTTTTCCTTTAAAATTAATCTTTAAAAAGAATGTAACCCGTTGATATGTCCCTATTGTGCACGGGGCACTGAAGATTAAGGTAAGTTTCTTTTGCGCCATTTACATGCTATTAGGAGTTTAATCCCTATGCTAACTAGGAGTTTTGGGCAGTGGGGTTGGGACTACCACCCCAGTGCACCGATCTACTCTGTTGATATTCATTAAAAGGTGCGGGGTGGCGGTGAATTGGTGCGCTGGGGAGGTAGTCCCACCCCCAGTGCTCCAAAATGCCTAATTAGCATAGAAATTAATAGCACTCCAAATAGCACAGAAATGGGGCAGAGGGTGAAGGTAACAAACTTACCTTCATCCTCAGTGCCCCGTCTGCAATAGGAACATAGCAGCAGCTTAGAATCTTCTATTCTGAAAATAGACATTGTACAGCTGGAATAGATTCCCCATATAAACATATGCTTTGTTTTAAAGGCTCTTAATTACCAGTTATGCAAATTGCATGATAGCTTTTGAAGTAGCGACAAAACATGTCTGAAAAAAGTGCAACAGTTAAGTCAAATGGAAGAAAAAATTGAACAACATGTCTAATTTATTGGCTTGAGTCAAAAATACGGACTTAAAAGTCCGGTTATCTACCTGAAAGCCATAGAATATAATTCTCTAATCTCTACATCATAGCAATGTATCATAATATGGAAACTACAAAACTAGCTGTCCAGCATTAGGAAAATATGGCTAACTTCTTCCAAAAAGTAATGCCAAGCCAGTCCGGGGGTTGTGTATATTGATTCAGTTAAGCTGCAATACCTCACACAACCCATAGACAGGTGTGGTGCTGTTTTTGGAAGAAAGTAGCCACGTATTTGTAAGCATAGACAACACCTTTAAAGAGAATCACCTCTATATGATGCTCTCAGGCCACGAGGAGAGTCATAGAGGCCGGGCTGAGCTGCAGCATGCCTCCTCTACGCTGCCTGCTTGGCTTCCAACACTGATCCCTGTACATCTATGATTTTAGTCAGGGCAGGGTGGGCAAAAGAGCAGGCTTGTATGATGTACATGGGACTCTAAAAATAATATAGAGCTGACTTATTCCCTTTAAGGTAGGCAACTAAGAACTAACAACCATTCTTTCATCCAAGGAGAGGCCAAGTCCATAAAGACAATGGCCAACATTTTGACACCAAAATCCTCATTGAATTGCTGACACATCTATTATCATGTTTTCACCAGTTTTGTGGCAAAAGCTACAGAATAAATTGTCATTTATTCATGTCAATCTCTACTCATTCTGGGCTAATTAGTCAATTGGGCGGAGCTACACAGTAATTGACATCTTTTGCTATATGCACAACTATACACTGAGCAGGGCCACCCACATGACTACTTAGTCCAGAATCATCAGAGATTTACATGAAAAAATGAATAAAAGTTAGCCGTCTTTTTGTATTTTGCGGCGGATGATATGGCAATAGTTGTATGGATGCGTTCTTTTAACAACTGTCCGCTTTGGATGTTTTAGTGTTTATTGGCATTGGGTGGGTGGCATTTTTTATCCCTATTTCTATGGGCCGTCAGCAGATAATACGGAGCGGAGATCAAACCCTTGATGTAGAATTCATTCTTCTGTATTTCCTTCGGCTTTTGTTCCGTCCTTTTGTGCCAAGACTTTGGTTGGCTAGCTACATTATCAAATGTTTTCAGGACCCGTAACAATATGTTCCTGCAGTTTTGTAATGTTAAAATAAAATTAGTTGCGGTTTCTTCACCTTTGGCTGCTGGGGGTGCTCCGCTCTTCTTGTGAACAGAAAAGGAAGATGTGTCATGCAAGAAAACATCATGCCATGTGGTTACGGGAGCCAGTCGCTGTTCACAATGTTTAGACAGCATGGGCCCAGCTGTGGGCAAATGTGCCGCAGGATTCCTTATAGAACCTGTATGCTCCATGCCTAACCGTATCTCAGCTTGTATCCAGGCTAGAGGTGCCCAACAGGTAAGCCTACTTTCTATTAAACAGCTTTAACAAATTTTTCCAAAAATATTGTAGTCACTTATATTACACCACACATATAGAGTTTCCTTCCATTCCAACAAGTCCTTGGAGCATTTTTTTTTTTTTTTGCCAATGGGTGAAAAATTGGAGTTTCTGTGCAAGAGACTGAAAGTCCTATTACTGGACTCCTCCATATCATCTCTTTGCTATTTCCCGCCTGAGTCTGACCACAAAAAAAAAGATTATATTATCTTCAGAGCTCTGGGCATGTATGTACCTGTCATTATATTGTTGTACGGTAATCCTTAGCTCCTATCATGTGGTTGTTCACGCAGCATCTAGATATATGCAATGTCCGATTTAAGGGTCCATAGGGTGCAGTCCATCAACGCAGATCTCTACAGGACTTTGTATATGGGTGGTCACCACTTTATTTTATTTAACTGGTGATTTAGTTGTTTGTAGTTGGAATCTTTCTATTCTACTTATAGATATCAGATGCCGGGGGGTGGGGGGGGGGGGGCACATAGATGACCAATGTGTCACTTGTAAGGGCCCTATTACATGGGCCAAATCAGGCAGCTATTTCTCCAAGCAATAGAGACCGTGATCAGCCAAGGCAAGAGAGCAAACACTCGCTTATCGGTTGATCGCTGTTGGTGCGTGCAATAGCGCCGACAGGGAATAAAGAGCAAGCAAGGGCTGATCTGACAGGTCAGCGCTCGCTTGTAATGATAAGCCAAGCGTAATGGCGGCTTCCACTATGGGCTTTAGTTGGTAAGGTGAGCTCGCTTGGAGAAGATGAGGCAGCAATACGGCACACACAGTCTGTCCCTGCTGCTTAACTGAATAAAGTCTTTACTCCCAACACAGACTGACCAATGTCAAATTGTCAATCACGAAACCTTCCACTTTTATGTAAGTGCTCAGACTCACTCAGGCGGCTAAGTGTCCACTGGTGACCAGCTTCCTGAGCTAACCCCCACCTGCCTATGTACAAGCAGCATGGCACACAAGACTGGGGATTTCCTGCCACCATATTGACAAATACACAGAAGCCATGAAGGGTCCACCTTACATATACTGTATATATAGACTAGTGACTTAAAACATCGAGCCATGTTGATTGTTACTATTGTAATGGATGGGAACTCCATCTTGCGTTATATGCCTTATAGCTTATGTATATTACTTGTCTTAGCTAGAAGGTAATTTTTCCCATCAGAAGCCACATGTTACCCCCCCACCCCCCAAACTGGTGACACCTCAAGATACTATTGTCTACTATTCGTACCAGGACTGGGTAAAAAAGCCAAAATCATCACTTGGCCATATATTTAGCAGGATTCTTTACTTTCACTATTCAGTACTTGAAAATCTCAGTGTGGCTCTACGAAAGGATGGTGGACTTCTGTCATAAGGGTGGAGAGGTATCAATTGCATTTGACATATAAGAAGACATTAGAATTATACATGACATAAACTAGTGGGTGATGCCCGCTAAAAGTGATACCTCTGGAAAATACCTTTAAGCCTGGCATACATGAAGGAATACCTTTGGTCTCACTAGCATCTGCAATTGTTGAGACACATTCCCAGTCTTCTGTGCCATATACATCTATAGCTTTTTGTGGATAATTTGTGGTAACACGAGGCGTAAACCGAATTTCATAGGGTTCTATGGTGATCTAAGTATGGTTTGGTAGAATTGGTGGGTGATGAGTCCATAATACAACAGAAAAATGTGAGATGTCTGAAAGCGTCTGGTCTGTAGCTTCTTCACTCTAATATCAAGAGGTTAAGCCCCAATATCCTCAGGTGTCCAAGAGGTGCCTACATATGTGACATGTTCCAGCAAATAGACTTCTATGTATACAGTCATAGCCTAATATTTGCACAGTCCAGGTTTGGCACAGCTGGCTAATGTGAAATGGCTAGTGTAGCCCACCCCTCCCCTTCCACCACCACCACCACCTCCTCCCCTCTTCTTTATACTTTAGGGGGAGGGTTGGAGCTGGGCAGAGTTTGGGAAAAACTCCCTACTGGTGTCAGCTGAGCAGATAATTGAAAGGTTTCTGTCCGACTAGCTGAAACTAGTTGGGAAACACAAAGGAAGAGATAAGAGCTCAGTGCTTTCTGCTGTTTGTACTTCTACCCCATACACTCAACCAGGACCAGAGGAGAGGAAGACGAGAGCCAGGGCACAGGTAAGAGGCATTGCTACTTTTCTCTTATTCAGTAGAGGGGGGCAAAAAGTTTGGAGAAGTTTACAAAAGTTTAGACTCTGAATGTTGAAGGGCACTTTATTCTTAAAAATCTTATAAGTCTGTTGTCCTTCATATAGGGCTGATATATTCTGCTGTAGCCTAAACCTTCTAGTAACAATTCAGCAGAGTTAAATGCCGCAGCTGTAAAATCTAAATGAATCATTGCCTCCGAGTATCCAACGAGCCTGAACAAGATGCTTCCTCCAGGACAACCTTCAACCCTTAGAGCCACTCATTGAAGGTCACAGGGGTCTTGACCCCAGAGACACCCAAAACCGCCCCCAGCTTAGTACCATACCCTGTCCATCAAATTGCTGGGAGAGGTCAATGAAGTGGCAAAGAGTTAAGTAATAAGAAGTGGTACTTCTGTAAGGGTCAAGGGGTATTAAGGTAAAGAGGGCAAGATGAAGGATGCTGGAGATCCAGTTTTTCATAGATAGTACCATGGTGAAGGAAAATGTATCTAAACAGTTCATAAAGTTTTCTTTGTTTGTTGGAACACGTTCTAGATGCCCCCCTGTACCCGTTTTTCCCCCCTTAAAGGCCCCTTGGCTTGACAAAAGCTGTTGTATAAATCATAAATCAGTATGATCATTCCTATGCAGGAGATTGCAAGCCAGCTAGGGACAATACGTTTCTTTATGCTGCTACCTACAAAAGAATGCCCCCCTCAAATTCCACTCACTTTATCCAATAGTGCACCCTGGGGAGCACAAGAATATATTCACTCTCTCAGTCTGGGAGGAAAATGACTACCCGGGGTGTTAAAGAAATTTTATTTAAAAAACAAAAACACCTTTTACAATTTTTTAAAAAATTCCTATGGCATGATCTGTAGAAGGTGCAACGCTGGCAATTACATATCTGGGAAGTCTAAGGGTAAATGCACATTAGACGTGGGGGGGATAAAAATCTGCTGAGAAGCCGCATGGGAATCTGTGCAGAGTTTTAGAACTTTTTAGATTTTAAAATCAAAAGATGATTTCACATACTTAAGATTTTTCAATCATTTAGGAAAATGTGTATAATCCACAGCCAATCCGTCTTGTGTTTGTTTATATATACACGTAAAGAATGGGCCATACTAAATATAATGGTAAAAAAGTTGTGCTTGGGAAAAAAAAAATATTTTTTAGAAAATATTATTGTAACCGTTCTCTTTTTGTTGCCTCCCCCATCTATTTAGTGCCCTAAATGAATTTGGCTGCAAAATATCATTACGGCAATCTTCACCTTCTCTAAGTTCCCAGCCTCTTACATATTCATCCCCCCTCTTGTTAACCTCAATGGCTCTTCCCCACTCCATTAAACGCCATTAAACTCTCTCATGTGGCTTCTCAAATATTTATGCAGCTTTTAATATGCTGTATTTGACCGACATCCAAAAGCTCTCGACCTGCGGATTCCCCTAACAAGCGCGAGTCCCCCATTTCCTTAAGCGCTGCGATCCAGTTAAAGTTAATTGGGCAATTAATGCGTAATCCTGAATTTGGAGACGGGAACATGACATGAAATGCAAGTCCTGATCCTGTGTGTGTTTTAAATCCACAGAAGTTGTGGCTCTCGGCCAACGCTAACATTAGATTATTGACTTTAAGGGGAGAAAAAAGCAGGGTCTGAGATTGAGACCATTTTAAGAGTTCTCTTGTAAAGAAAAAAAAAGCTGGTTGGTTATTTAGAGGTGCAATAGTTTAAAGGGAACCTGTCACATTAAAAATGCAGTCCAATCTACAGGTAGCGTGTTATAGAGCAGGAGGAGCTGAGCAGATTGATATATAACATTGTAGAAAAAGACTGGTATAACAACTGTCAATCACTGAGTAGGACCACCCACTGGACTCTTAAGCCAGAATGAGCAGAGGTTTAGGGCAATAAATGACAAGTTCTGCTTAATTTCTTCCCACAACCCTATATATTAATCTGCTCAGTTTTTCCTGCTCTATATCATGCTACCTGAAAACTCAACTACATTCTCCATGTGACAAGTTCCCTTTAAATTCTAACATTTTAAAGGGAACCAATCATAAGTGTTTTGCAAATAGTGTGATCCCTTACCATAATTTGTGTGCAGTGTTTGGTATCTTTATATCCTGTAAAGTGTGTTGTTGTTGTTGTTTTTTTATTTGATGCTCGGTGCAGAGAGAGAACTAGGCATAGGGGTAGAGCCCGGGGTCATGACAGACTCCCTGCCTGCACCGTGTGCCAGATTAAGGGTGCGTTCACACCTACAGGATCCGGAGCATATACGCAGCAGATCCGCAGCAGATTTGATGGTACAGATTTGATGCTGTGTTCAGTTATTTAAATGAGATCTGCTGCGGATCCGGTAAGTGTGAATGTACCCTAAAAGAACGTTTTCCTGGATATAAAGCCGATATATACCGAACACTGCACACAAACAATGGTAGTTTGCTGCTGCTAACAGCATTATCTGCAAAATACTGATGATTGGTTCCCTTTAATTAGATTCCTATGGTTATTATGCACTATTTTCTAATAAACTGATAGAGAGGTTCTAATAAACTTTGTACCTATATGATATCACGGCAAATCTTGGTTGAAGAAGTTGGATACAGAACTAGGGTGCCCTGGAAAACATACAGCCTATGGCCTATGGTTGTATCCATGTTTTCCAGGCAGCCTCAGGGCTGCATCCAACTTCTTCAGCCATCGATAATGAAATGCTGCACGCTTGGGTACAAATAAACCACAGTGTGCTCAAGGTCCACATCAGCTGTAATGTTTGGAGGAATCTGGTAAGATATGTTAAAGCAAATGTATCATCAGGTACATTGCTTTGGGTTTTATACCTTAATGGATCGGTGGCGGTGGCACAGTCCTTTTTTTTAATTGCCTTCCGGATCCCGTGCCCTGGCCCGCCCTGGAGCACTGGGGGAAGGCCCGCCAGCCCCCAGTGTGACGAAACCCCTACCTTTTGTGACACGGCTCCATTGATTCTAATGAAACCGTGTCATAGACTGGATGTGATATTGTCATACTGGGTGCCCAGTGTTCCAGGGCGGGTCAGTGCCCCCGAAAAGACCGGCAGGCAATTTAAAAAAAGCACTGTGCCACCGGCACTCCGCAATGTCACCGATCCATTAAGGTACCTGATGGTACACATTCGCTTTAAGGTTTTCCTGTGCCCCCCCCTCACGGGTCAAATTAATCATTACTCTTTTTTTAAATCAGTGGGCAGTCTGTGTTCCTCCTTATTTTGTCCTATATCTGATGGTCCAAATGGGAATAAAAGAAAACCGCACAAAATTTTCAGCAACTCCTGTAGGATATGTTCGCGCGGGAAAGATGCATTGCAGATTTTACCTGCCAAGTCCTGTTTTACCCAGCATGTGAATGACATTTGTAAAATCCCATCCACATGATGTTTATTTCTTCCATGGCGAAACTTTCTACAGCAAATCTAATTCATGTGAACTTATACGTAGATTGGTGCTTGTTCACGGAGTGTATTACATGGCTCAGTAATAGTGGGAGGGCTGCAGGAATGATCACTGGATTGGTCGTGTCGCCCTTTCCTCCGATCAACCATTGCCCGCTATTACACAGAGAGAAGTACGGCCAACAGTTGATGATTTTTTTTTTTAACAGATCAAAACAAGTAATGCTAGTAATAGGGTCCTCTGTTTTCCTCTGCTAAATTGTTAAAAATTCTCTTTTTATGGCTTGACAGAAACTTTTTGAAAACTTCTATGTATTGGAAAGATGTTTTTTTGGTAAAGGTAATTTTTTTTGTCTATTGATATTAAACCAGCAAGACACATATGTAAAATGGTATCCCCCAGGCGTTCACATGTTCAGATTAGTGCCAGACTGGATGGGACAGAAGTTCATAGCAGGTGACTGTGTTTACATGATGCTAAATCTGGTGACTACATGTGTGACATTAAAGGGCCATGGACAAACAATAGTCAGCCAACTCCACCGTCGCCTTGTAAACTTGGATAGGGATATATCCATGTAATTTCAGTGCAGCAGGAAACCCTATCAGCTTCATTTTTATCTACAGGAAATACAAAGTATTCAACAGGTTAAAAGGAACCTGATAGATCCTTGTTTGTCCCAAAAGCAGAGAGTCCACTCCATAGATTAGATTATCGGTGGATCCTGACGAGATCAGAGGGACCTGCAGACAAAAACTAAGAGATGAGATGCCATTAGAGATGAGCAAAGGAACCCAAACCATTGGTATTTCAATCCCGCTGTCTTCCCGTTCTGTGTGGAAGCCTAGGTCATACACTGTATCTCTGTTTTGGGGGCAGGACTCGGGTTCGTACAAACCCGAACCTCTGCCCACTTTGCTCATTTTTGGTGGCCATACACATTAGATAAAAGTAGCTTGATGGTTGAACAAAATGTTGAACAATCACTGATGTAGCCATATACATTTTAGTCCATTTAGTCCACATAATATGGTTCTTCATACGGGCCATGCATGATCAATGTCACCGGGTGAAGGACCAATCATGTTTCTGAAAATACTCTTGGAATGTTCTGGGAATATTCTTTGAGATGCCTATACACCTTCCATACCCGTATGATCACCAAGCTGATAATTATTGAAGGTATATCAAAGAATATTTATCAGCTATCTCTCATTCTATCTTTCCCACACACAAAAAATATTTGGCTTGGCTGGACATTCATGTGTTGTTAATATAGAGAGCAGAGGAAAGCCGACAGCTTTGGCGGTGGCTTTTCTCCTGGAAAACAAAAGGGTTGGGCAGATGAAATCCAACATGCCCGACTCTTCTTACCACTGACATCCCCAGACAACCAGCCAGTTTATAGCGTATAAGGGCTTTAGTACACCAAACGATTATTGCCATACTTGGATGTTCCAGACAATAATGTTTGGTGTGATAGCTCATGTTAAAAAAAAAAATCACGACCGTGGTCTTTCCGCATGTTGAAAAATCATGAAAAATCACGGTGACGGTCTGCCCTAAGGCCTTATGTGATCTACTTAGCCAAATCCCTGAAAAATTCTAATCAATTATACAATATTTTATAATTCTATATTCTATAATTTAAAAGGAACTTAGGATTTCTTTTAGTACATAATTCACTGTTTGCCTGAAAGTCATAGCTATAGGGGGAGCAAAGGGTGGCCCTAGTGTTAGAAAAACTCTCTGCCTCATAAAAAGACACCAGTAGGTAGGTTTCTTTGGGAGCTTCGAGCTCAGTTGACCATAAACTTTTGATAGATCTTTGTTGAACATTTGTCCAGCCGAAAGACATTTCTCCCAACTCTCCTGAGTACAATAGGATCAGGCATGTTTGTATCCATCAGAAAAGTTGGGACATTCCCATATACATAAAGGTCGGTGGAGGTTCTCCCAACACTCCACCGACAGATCATGTGGAGTCACTGCCTGACCCCTTTGTTCTCAGAGAGATAAGTCGCTCCCAGAGCTGTTTGGCTGAGGCTTACCTTTCCCCTCCCCATAGAGAACACAGCTCAACCTTGTGCCCAGGACAGGAGAGATCATGGTTGGCCAAACGATCATTTGGCCAACAGTTATTGAAGGTGTATGGCCTTCTTTCGATGACAAGCTAGTCCTGTGAAACTGGAAGATTTGGATTACAGTAATCTAATGTGTATAGCCAGCTTTACACCTCTGGTGGATAGAAAGGTAGCAGTAGCCTTCCACGATAGGAGAGCTTAATGGTTCTCCAAATCTGTGTACAAGCCATTGAGGGTTACTGGAAAATACTTTATATAATGTTGACATCCATAAGAAGAAATAGAAATAGAAAGAGTTGGGTACTATCAGATACATCAGTGTTTCTTTGCACTAGCTATACCATGGTTATCCTACCACTGTGGTTTTAGTCATAGATTATCCTAATTTCTATAACAATTTTGGCCTTGTTATGTCTGTATTGATTGGGGAGAGACGTTGGGTCTGTCGTGCCAGAGTTTGTTGTTATATTTCCCTTTGTACTATTTTATTGCTGTATAGCAGCAGGATTATGGAGTTGTGTGCACATGACTGACCGTAGTGTGAATCTCTATAAACACCAGCAAAGGCCCCAGATGGGAATTTCCCCCCTGGGGAGAGCACCATGCTGGGTCCTGTGGCTGGAATGTGCCCCGGGCTGTAAGCCCAACATTGTATAGGGCAAGAGCTGTCTACACGCACCAGATGTCAGCGAACTGGACCATGAAGCTGTAAAACAAGGGGGGTAGTCCATATTGTGTGATATCTGAACAACATATGTTATGTACGGTATTCAGCATATATCTAACATATAGTGGATATTTCTATCATAGCCCACAGCATTTCCGTTAGGACATGTTCACACAATGGAAAAATTGCAGAAATCCCAGGCAGAATTTCTTTTGTGGATCGGGCAGTTTCATATGTCATAGATTTATTATCATTCATTTATTTATCTGTTACACAGAGAGTTATAGGCCGATATCGCCCTGTGTCGGGCGGAAGATCAGCTGACAAACAAGCAAAGCTTTCTGGCTTTTTCCCTGCAGCTGGCTGTACTTCTCTAAAGTGACAGGCTGCTCAGCCAATCACAGACCACTGCGGTTATATCCCGGCCAGTGATTGGCTGGGCAACCTGTCACTTCAGAGACCACTCTGAACTGGCACCAGCGGTTGTGGGGAGTGGGGAGAATTAAAGGAAACTGAGGTTGTGGGTGATCGAGGTCATCAATCGATCGTTGACTTGCCGAATCGACCTGATTCTACAGATTATCGCTCTGTGTCTTAGTGACTTAAACAAGGGATCCATGGAGCCCATGAAATGAAGTCTGGTCAAGTTTATTGATCTTTGATGTGCATTCTATTTGCATCGGCATTCAGCCTTGTGTGTTCTCCATGAAATTACTTCTGTTAAGGTGCCCATACACCTTAAAGCTCTATTACACAAAATGATTATTGTCCGTAATCGGCCGATAATAATCTTGTCTAATAGAAAACAATGATCAGCTGACATAAACGACTAACATAGTTGCGGTATGCTGCCATGGAATAGGAGCGGCAGCACCAGACCACAGCTATCTTTTAAGGGCTGCCCGGATGATCTGACCCCCCCCCCCCAAAGTTCCCCACTGATGTGTTGTGCAAAACCTTTTAGGTTCAGTGGGTAAAGCCCCTATTCCACGGACCGTCTAGGGGAGCAAACGAGCGCTCTCAGCACTCGTTTGCTTCTCGTTCCCCGCTCGCTGCCGCCGCTATTCCACGCGGCTGCAGCCAGCGGGTGAGTGCGGGAGGGGGCGGCGGGGAGGCTTCCCGGGTGATCACTGATCGTCCGGGCAGCCCATAGGATACAGCAGCGTCTGCTGCCGATGCTCCTATTCAATGGAGCGACGGCAGCAGATCGCTGTTTTATCAGTCGCTTGTTTTTCAACATGTTGAAAAACAAGCGACTGCAAGAATCAGCCGACATGAACGATGTCGGCTGATCGTTGCACTCTATTCCACAGGAAGATTATCGTCCGTAACAGCCGATATCGGCCGAATATGGACGATAATCGTTCCATGGAATAGGGCCTTAAGAAGTCAATTTTTTCCTTATTCTTTTCTATTTTTTTTTCTTTGTTAACACATTGACCCCTTCTTAGATAATATGCAGGTAGGGAACTAAAACAAAGGGACAGCGGATGGATCTAGGTAAGAAATCATGATTGCCTAAGTATATGTAGGACACTTGGGTGGAGCGCCTCCTGGCTAAAGATCTTGAAGGGATTGTCTTGAGTTGGTAAACAAGGGCATACATAATAGAGGATGTCAACCTGCTGTTGTAACTTTAAGTATGTCTCATGAAACATTGCGTTCAGTGTCTGATGGAGAACAATAGGTCTCTGTTGTATGTATAAATACGTCTTAGTGAGTCTGGTCACCGCTGAAGTAGGAGGAAAGTGCTTCATAGATGCCGAGTCTTCTTTGTTCAAGTGAATGGCATGAACAAGGTCATGATGGCTTCCTGAATGAGAGGACAAGTGGCAAGGGATTGGCTGCCTCCACTGAATAGAAGGAACTCGGAAAGTTTAGGTTCAGTTTATTTTACTTCACATAATTCAAGTTATTCATCATGAATATTCACCAGGGGTTGTGCCTAGCATCAGTAAAAAAATGATGGTCAGGGCTGGCCATAGATTTTACATGGAGATGTTGTGTTTGTCTTTATTTGCCTCATTATGTTTCCTTGTTCTCTTTTATTGTGCTGTCTTGGGTGGGCAGCTCTAAATGGGGTCACCTCCGAACATTTACAATGTCCCTGGTTATCAGGATATGGGGTTTACTTGGATTCGGTCAAGAGAAGACAGAGTCTGACACTGATCTGTGCACCATGGTGGTGCCGTGAATAGGAGTCCAAAGTAGGTTTTATTAGCAATATGTGGAATGAGTGTGGCTTTTACCAAATGCACAGTCAGGGGTACCAACCCAGCCTCTGTGGGAAGGGCCAGAAAATAAGGCAAAGTCTCCTAAAGTTCCCAAACATGAGAGGACATCTGGATTGGCAGCTGACGAGATACTCCTAGGAATTGGCCACCAATAAATTATGCCTATAAATGTTGTATTTCCGCATATGCCTGTGCAGTTCTTATACAGATGGACTGGACCTGTGACTGCCCTATTGGACCTGGGACTGTTATGTAGTTGCATCATAAAGATCTGAGAAGGGCACGTTCATGACTGAAGTTGTGAATGAGTGGCCATGAATACCCACAGTGGTGTATGGTGATTACCTTCAGAGTGGCATTTAGGTGACTCAGTCTGTGGGTAGACCAGGTTGGCACAACCCAATCTGGAGAACTCCTACAATGGTTAAGATTTCCAGCCATGGTTGAGGACCTCATTGTAAAGCTGTGCCTCCTGGTACCAATAAGATGGTCACTGGGGATCTCAACAACAGGGAAAATCTAGAAATTCTTTGGGTAATTCTTCATAATACAAAAAGAATGAAACTTGTTGTTCACCCATGAATTGTGATCTTTATGTTTCTTTTGTTAATTTTAGCTTTTTTTATGCTTTGACAGGATGGACTTGCGAGCTTTGTGTGTGATCGTGTTGGTGGCAATTCTTGCTGTGAGTTCTCACGCTGCTAAAAATAAAAAAGGTAATATTGCTTTACACCCTTAATTTACTTTCTCTTTTAGACTAATCTTTACACTTTAAATTTGCCCTTAAAGAAGAACTTGAAAATGCATTTAGTAAATTCAGCCCCCAAGCCAAAATCTTACAGGCCACTGTCAATGAATAACATATGTTTTAGTAAATGGCCTCTATCCAGGGATAGGGAACTTTTGGCCCTACAGCTGTTGCAAAACTACAATTCCCATCAGGCGTGGACAGTCAACGCTGGAGGGCCGAAGGTTCCCTATATACGCTATAGATCATTGCCCACACACTAAGGCTGGGTTCACACTATGTATATTTGAGGCTGTATTTGGTCCTCATGTCAGGTCCTCATAGCAACCAAAACCAGGAGTGGATTGAAAACACAGAAAGGATCTGTTCACACAATGTTGAAATTGAGTGGATGGCCGCCATATAACAGTAAATAACGGCCATTATTTCAATACCACAGCCGTTGTTTTAAAATAACAGCAAATATTTGCCATTAAATGATGGCCATCCACTCAATTACAACATTATGTGAACAGAGCCTTTCTGTGTTTTCAATCCACTCCTGGTTTTGGTTGCTATACAGCCTCACAAATACAGCCTCAAATATACATAGTGTGAACCCAGCCCAAATCTATAGATAAGCTGACTATATAGAGAATATATGACACCGTTCTTCCATAGAGTCAATTCTATGGACCAGGGTGTTTAAACACTAGTTGGTCAAAGAGTAGAGACTCTGTACACCTGGCCTTTTTTTAAACCAAATTATCCAAACGAGAAATTATCCTTAAGATGTTTCTATGGTCATCAGAGTTACCTATTGTTTCTTCCTTCACAGACAAAGGGAAGAAGGGAGCATCGGACTGTGCAGAATGGAAGTGGGGTCGTTGCATCCCTAGTAGCAAGGACTGTGGAGTAGGCACCCGGGAGGGAACATGCAAAGAAGAGACACGCAAACTCAAGTGCAAGGTCCCCTGCAACTGGAAGAAACCATTTGGAGGTGAGAAAATATATCTAGTTATGTTAATGATAATTTATATGGAAAAGTTAAAGAAGGTCTTCATGTTAAGACATTTGGTCATATAAGGAAGACATACTCTACTCTGCATATAAGGACATACTCTACGTATGTGCCTGAGGACCACAAGATGTTTTCTAAGGGATGTCTTATTTTTCCATGAAGAAGAATTCACATGTCACATGCCCAGCAGGGGCAGAGCGTACCATATGGTGGCTTCTGGCTACCAGGGGAGCTCACCACAACAAACTCATACAGCACAGCAGGGACAGTGTATGGTATGGCGACAGGATAATGGAGAGGATGACCGCCATGTAAGGGCAATTAATTACCGTTATTTTAAAACAACGGCTGTTGTTTTGTAATATCGGCTGTTATTTACCATTAATGATTGACATCTACTCAATTTCAACAGAGTGTGAACATAGCTTTTCTGTGTTTTCAACCCACTCCTGGTTTTGGTTGCAAAATACTGAGCCTTAGGGTATTCTATTCTATTGGAGAACCAGGATTCTTGCAGAAGCACAATTCTTTTGTTTTCTGCGACAATAAGCAGACCCTCAGGTCTTATCAACATAGTCATCAGGGTCAAGTAAAATAAAACATAAAAGTGACCTAAGGTCCATTTATACAGCCTGATATGGGGCCGTTTATGGGGGCAAACAAGTGCTGATTAGAAGGCACACACGGGCCCCACGAACAATCACTGCATCCTTCATGTGGCCATTTAAATATATTGCTGTCAGACTCACATCCCCCGTTTACACAGGGAGATGTGCGGCTGATAGCGTTATATTTTAGCGTGGCACAAAAGATGTGATTGGGCCAGGGATTAGGCTTTTTCCCGCTCCTTGGCTGGTTGCTGCCACATTTACATGGGCCTATTTTAGGCTGAAGGAGCATTTCTAGCATTATTCCTTGCTGATAATCGGCCCATGAAAAGGGCCTCTTTACGTTTACCTCTTCTATTTGTCAGTTGCAATGTTAGCATTGATATGGGTTATGATTTAGATCTTTATGGACTGAGGACTGATGGATGGAACAAGGAGAGAATGGCATGTCTAGAAGTCTATATCTTGAGATGATTTTACTTAAATAGAGCTGTAGATCAGTTTTTGGCCAGTATAACTTTTTTTTTTTATATATATAACTTATTTTTTTTGTATCCTATTCCGCAGCTGACTGCAAATACAAGTTTGAGAACTGGGGTGAATGTAATGCTGAAACTGGTGTGAAGAGTCGTTCTGGAACCCTAAAGAAGGCTCTATACAACGCAGAGTGTGAGCAAACTGTGCAGGCCACCAAACCATGTTCCATCAAGACCAAAACCAAAGGTAAGCCAGATCATCAGTGACCCGAAGTTTTCCAGATAAAAAAATATTAATGTGGCCCCAATAGGTCCAAAGGGCCTAAAGTTGCTCTTGGTGGCCCAGCATTTCTCTATGGCCTGTCCATACGAATTAGCAGTACTCGTTGTATTGCTGCACAGCCCTTTCCTATAGCATTGACCAAATGTGTAAATGAGTCTTTGTAATCACAATGAGGAAGCTGCTGGTGGGGTGGGGGTGGTACGGGTGATGGGTGTGCTGAGGTAATCAACTAAATAATATACATATTTTTTTCCCAGGCAAAAAAGGTAAAGGAAAGGACTAGAACATGAGCAGCTGGCACCTCAAGAATGGTCCCAGGAATGGGTTTCAACGCCCTCAAGAATAAAGGAATCTACAGAAGCCCCTTAAAACCTGTCTCCAACATGCACTCTATCCTGACCTTCCCTGACCCCCTCCTCCCAATATTTCTATTTTTTAATCACTAATGTCTTTAGGAAAAAAAAAGAAGAAAGTGTAAAAAGAAAGGAATCTATCTTTCCTCTGACCAACTTAAACTGTCCTCTGAGCCCCCCGCTTCCATCTTACAGTCCTGTCTGATTTTTGCCTACATCATTCCTCAAATATATAAACTACGACCCCCCTTCTCCTTATATGTACTGTATGTGGTTTCATATTTCTGTGTTTTTTAGGAAATTTCTTTTTTCGTTGTTTTTACTTTTTTTTTTTTTAAATAAATGTACAGTTTGAATTTGTAAATATGATTTGGTGTTTGATTTTTGTCATAGAGTAGAAGGTAATGAAGAGAAGCAAACTTAACTACTGAGACACTTTTAAATATTCATACTTACTTTTTTTTACAAAAAATAAAAAATTTTTAGTCCCCCCCCCCCCAACTGCCATTTATTACCTAATAACATGATAGGTGGTAAAAGGGACTCCCACTGATATCCAAAATAAGGCCAGAAGCCCCTCATTCCTTATTATTTTCCATGGAGCAGTGATTGAGCATGCATGGTCCTGCTGCCAGGAAAACATGCATACAACCTTACAGTCCTATAACATGGAGCAATTTTTTCCACGATTAATGACTAACAATAAACGATCGCAAACGAGATTGTTTATCGTTAACCTGAAATCGTTCACCTAATTACAGAGCGATAATCGCTAGTTACAATCGTTACTACGATCACTATTGCGATCGTTATTACGATCGTTTATTCCTTCTGATCCCAGCTAAACAATGAACAATGTGCTATTACACTGAATGATTAGTGAAAAAATGCGGAACTTGAGCGAATGAACCCGCCCTTAGGGCTGTGTTCCCAGTATGTTTGCTCAGTATTTTGGTCAGAATTTTGCAACCAAAAGCAGGAGTGGATTGAAATCACAAAAAGGCTATGTTCACACACTGTTGAAATTGGTGGATGGCCGTCATTTGCCATTAACAGTGTGTAAACATAGCCTTTCTGTGTTATCAATCTACTCCTGGTTTTGGTTGCAAAATACTAAGCAAAAATACTGTGTGGGGACATAGCCTATGGTTTTTTTAGACCTCCCTAGAGCAGCGTCCAACTTTTTCAGCCTCCGGGAATCAAAAACTGTGCAAGTTCACTCCTTATGGCCCTATTACAGGGAGTATGTATGGCCCTATTACAGTGAGTATGTAAGGACACAGAGAATGTAAGGACAACGATCAGTCATTAAAACGATCATCAGCGGATCGTTTCTTTAGGCCCAGACCTACAATCATCCACTAACCACGCATCCCTATATGTAATAGCGATGCACGGCCATCTGCTGACAATTGCCCAAACAGTTAATACTTTACCTGTCCACACTCTGTATGCGTCCCGGCACTGTGCACTGCAGCTTCAGAGCTGCCTGTCTGAGCTCACCGGCCGCCCAGCCAATCACTGGCCGGGATCGCAGTGGCCAGTGATTGGCTGAGGGGCCTGTCGGCTCAGACAGGCTGCTCTGAAGCTGCGGAATGCATACAGGGCACAGCAGACCGGAAGCGTGGACAGGTAAAGTAACCATGTCCGTGCAACCCTTGCTAAACGAGTTTTAACCCGTGTAATAGGCCCAATAATTGAGTGGCAATCTAGCAGATCGGCGCTCATTTACAGTATTGATCGGGCCTTTATTGACCCGTGTAATAGGACCCTCACTAGTAGACATCTATTGAGAGCTTTCAGGCAGGGAAATGGGGGAACACTGCTATAAAAGGTATAGTAAAAAGATTCATATATTCTCTATAACCATTGCAAGTAGAAACAAAGAGAAGTTTTCGTTTTGTTTGGATGCACTGGACTAGGAAAACATGGCAACAACACAGATAATGGGGGGGTACTGCCAGTCCTGAACACATGTTCTTCCATGATCAGTCATGTCTTTGTATTCTGAGCCGACTACCTATATTGTAATGCTGCTAAACTTTACCCTAAAGTCCATCTTCCCCGAAGTACTAATTTGGGAACAGCAGGCCAGAGATACAACAATCCCTTTTATGTCAGACCGGGCAGACGGTTTTCTTTGTGACTCATCTCTGAATATTCCTAGAATACTAGTGATTTAGCCCCTTAAGGACACATATTTGGCTGACATACCGTGGGAGCCGCATCTGAATGGAGTCAAAGCCACAAACATTTACTGGTCAGGGATGAGGCCGTGTAACCTCAGCGGGGCTCATCTTACAGACAAAATAAAAATATTTCTGTGAGGAATTTCTAATGCATCTGTCAGAGCTTCAAATGAATGTTTCTTGCACAGAATTCCTCTTGTAACTGGAGCAGAAGTTTATGCCCCAGAGCTGTTATTTCTGCTACAATCTAGTACAGGAGGATGCAACCACTGTCAGTCATTCTGAAGGTTATAAAAAGTTGTCATACAGTCATGTAAGCACAAACTTTCTCCCTCCTTTAAAGTCATGCTAAGGTGGTTTCCAGTAGCATAGCTATCATGGAGCCAGACCATGCAACTGCTTCGGGGCCCATGCGGCAGGGAGGCCCAGGCTCCTCCGGTGAAACATGGTCTGGCTCCAATGATAGGTTAAAATCCAAAATTTAAAGTTCTGTAGTGTAATTTGCCAAAATAGAGCGTCCGCGCAGGGCCCTTGCGCTGACTAATCTATCAATTGGGATCGTGGCTCACATATAATAGAGTAGGTATCCTTGTAATATTTGGATGTTGTCTTAAGTGTTCCCAAACTCTCTATCCTTTCTTATTTGGGACAGGGTGGTGATAGTTGCAATATTGCAGTATTGTTTCAATATTTTAATAGGACTTGATTTACAGTATATGCCCTTGTCCATTTGAAGGATATACTGTGTCCAACATGTGGGGCTTAGTTCAATAGATCCCACTTTGTGTGCACATATCAAAGTGGTGATTTGTTATATCTCACATATGCAATACGATGCGGTAAATACTTGCATAATATTATAAACAAACTGTGTTGGTGGATATTCCACCTCTCACCAAACATCCAGTGATCAGCAGCCGTATAGGAAAGGGATCAGTTGTATCGCTGTATTGCTTTCCGATCTCCGCTGTTCTCACTTGCCGGGGTGTATAGGAGGCTGTCACTGTGTCCGCATGGTGTAGAGCGCGCGCTCGTTTGATTCTCTAATAACGGTCCCTACGAGTGCAGGGTGGAGGCTGTGAGAGTATGTAGATATGAGCCAGAATATCTTTATCAGCTTAGTTATCCTTTTCAGACATGTTTCTGGAGTATGCTCACTCCTATCCTCAGTGAAGAATGGATAACTGTGGGCTGATTATTTACAGTACACTACTACAAACAACAAGATGGAGGAGGGCTTATTGATGGGAGAGACCAAAAGGAGATAACAGTTCTGAGCCTGTTACTAGAGACAGATTTTCCCTGACAACAGGCAGTGGACAGGAGAGAGAGACACTTAGTAGCACTTAGTTTTACAGTTATTTTTGGCGGGTAAGAAGTCAATTTTGCTTACTGAAGTAATTTAAAAATATGTTAGGAATCACAAGAAGGGACGTTGTTTGAAACTACATTTAGGGGCACGTATATCTTTTTTTTTTTTTTTTTTAATATGCATGCCTCTTGATAAATCCAGTGTGTAGCTGGTGAAATAATCAACGCCACTTCGGAGGCGGTGTAGATTTTTAACCTGTTTTTCCCTTATTCCGGGCAAAAAATGTGATACATTTTCCCATGCTCCCTCTCTGCCCATATGCCACAAAGGGTGCAAAATTAAGAGAAAAAAAGGGGCAGTCTTTGTGCATGGGGGTCCTTGAGCAAAAATTTGCTCTTTAATAAATGTGCCCATTAAAGTGTATCTGTCGTTATAAAAAAAATGTCATTTCATAGAGACCTGTCAAAAGTTTGGATTGTTCAGGGTCTGAGTACTCAGACCCGTACCAATTGGGAAAGAGATTGGGGAGAGGACCGCAGCTGCAGCAAGTTATAAATCTGACGGTACGGGTCTGAGCACATAGACCCAGACCGATCAAAACTTTTGACATGCCTCTATGAAATGTCAAAATTTTTTTATAACGACAGGTACACTTTAATGTTTGTTTTTTTATGGTGCAACTTGGCTGTCACTTATTGAGGGTCTATAATTGTCACTGTTATTCGAGGCCCTGCAACTATAAACTGCAGATGATCATTAAAGCATTTCAATAAATCTAAAGCTGCATACCACTTTTATCGAGTTAAAGGGTTATTCCCATCTGCCCAAAATTCAACTCTGCACCACCACATCACCGCTCACTTTCTGGTTTGGCGCCGGGGGTTCAAGGACGGGAAGTATTGGTGCTGAATCAGCTCGGCATTGCTGTGTCTCACTGTAGTTACACATGACTCCAGGGACAATACAAGCCACGCCAATAGCTGATACCTTGACTTTGCGGTCCTTAAAGATGTAACTCCAGGTGATGGCTGCAATGATCAGCATGTGTACCAGCCATAGGCTCTTACTGTTCCGTGTATTGGCCGTTAGCCGGTCAATAATCATTATGATTTTTTGCGTATGAGTGGATTATAATGATAATGGACCAGTGTATGTGGCAACAATTGGGGTAATGCAGCCTCCTTCTCTATTCTGCCCCATCTGCCAATGGACATGGAGGAACACTGTTGCACACCCGCTGGGATGCAGGGCCTCCTGATAACCCGCAGGTATTGTATGTGTTCTATTTAAAGGGGTATTATGGATACAGATTTTTTTTTTTAAATGTTGCTAGGAATGCACTAAAAATAAAAAAAAATATGCCTCTTGCCACAAGAAGCCACTCTTGTGTGCTTGCAAAGCCCAAAGACAGAGGGAGAAGCCGGATAAGGGCACCGTTGCAGCTGGTGAGTATGATTTTTTCCCCCCTTTTCCGTTTTTACAGTCAGGAAGCCCTGATGGCACTGAAGCCCCTGAGAAGCTTCCTGAACGTAAAATAGGTCACAGAAGTGAGAAGGGGGCCTACAGAAAAAAGGAATGTAATACCACCACCTAGTGTTCATAAGTGGTACTACACTTTTAGATTTAAAAGCAAATTTAGTTATTAAAAACATAACAATCATGATCTGATGCCAGATTTAGCTTATATAACACATATCTTTATTTATTTTCAGGGGTAACAAAAAATAATTTAAAGAGAACATCCTGACAGTTCTCTATCCTCTCCATCCCGTTCAGTGTCATATACCTATCCAACACATTCTTTGTGTCTACAGTAACGTTGCATCGTGATGATGTCATTCTCACTCTCCGGCCAGTCCAGGCTCCACGTCTACAGTCTGGCCGCTTGTTCTCATGCAGGAAATGACACTGTCCTGTACTATACATAGCAATATAAACTCTGTCAGAAGTTATACAAAGATTATCCATGGATACAGAAAAATAATATTTCCAACGACCTGATAGAAAATGAATGGAAAAGTACTGACCGTAGCTTAAAGTGCACACAAATATATCATAACTTAAAGTCATCTGAAGGTCCTGCTTCTGCACGAGCTGGCGGCTACATGGTGGATGCTGGGCAGATTCTGGGTGAAGCCAACTTGCACAACCCGGCTACTGTACAATCTCATGGGCAATGGACTGCTATGTGCAAATGACAGACACAACACTTGAAGGAACACTAAATGTAAAGGACAAAGCTTGTTGAAGTATAGCTTATCCATAAGACTGCTAGTATCATACACAGATATGTATGTAAATGTCTCTAGAGACTCAGTCCTGGAGATATGGGATATACAGTACTTATCATGGGGGCTTCTATACATTAGCTTCAACCAAGGCTTTAGCTTTAGTGTCCCTGTAAAGAGGATTTGTGGCATCTTCAGCTGTCATCATCCCTGTCTCGCTGGTGCTCCAGTAATTTCTGTGTCCCAACCCCCTCTCCCCAAATATCTAACTATCAGTGCCATTATTATTTTCAGCACCCAATTAACTGCTCAGGTCTACACCCTATTGACAACCAAGTCTATGGGCTTGTTGCAGTCTATGGGAACAGTTCTGAAACTGAGAGCTATTCCAACTGAGAATCCAGCAGTGGTGACCGTAACATTTCGTAACTTTGCAGTCCTTAGACTGTTAAGTCTGTGGCCACCATTGCTTGTCAATAGGGCATGAGCCTGAGCCCCCTCCCATTGAGTGGTAGTAACCTCCCGATCAACAGTCTAGGTATGTGCACACTGAGGAAATCGGGATGGATGACCTGCCGCAGATTCTGCAGCTCCCCCCCCCCCGCTCGCATCTCCGCCAGTTTTATAGACTCCATTCTATGGTCAGGCAGATTCCGCTGTCCAACCTGAAGAATAAACAGGTCCATTCCTTGGGCGGATGGCGGGATCTGCTTTGGCTGTCCAGGCATGATGGGAGTTGTGGTTTTGCAACAGCTGGAGGGCCGCAGTTTGCAGACCCATGGTCTAGTGTATAGAGCATTAAACCCATTTTTGACAATCTTTTCCAAACGGGTTACTACAGCCAAGACCAAGCAGAAGATGTATTGAATATATTTATGTATTGAATGAAGTTTAAAGTAAAGTTTAGGTGGTCTACTGCCCCCTATACATAGCTAACAGCTTCTTACTGTCTAGCAGATTGTATGTAAAGGACTTAGTTATAGGGGTTGTCCCTCCATTGCACTATATCCACGAAGGCTACTCTGTAAATAAGTATAAATGTCTGGTTGTGTGGTTCTCCTCGGGATGGCGGTCTTTATTCCTACTGGTCTTCCACTGACGTACCATAAGATCAGCCTATCGTGCATTGCGGAACGTGTGAGAAAGACTCTATGGAAGACTCTATTGCAAGTTGCTTCTTTATCTTATCGTATTACTGTAGTTATGTTAGCAATGGCCTATGTGGAAATGGGATGGGAATGGGAAATGGAGTTGATCTGCCCTTACATGCTGTAATGTAATGTAATGCATTGCTGTGAGTGATGTCGGTGAAGGACCTCAAAAATGAAAATGGTGATCATGTGACCCTGCCCCCTGAAAAAACAGCTAAGAAATGTAAGCCTCAGATAAAGCTTTTGCTTTGGCTGTCCATTATTGGAAATGTAGTTTGGCAACAGTCGGGGGGCCGAAGTTTCCCCATCCCTGTCCTAATTAATGGCACAGATAGCTGGTAAATGGGGGAAGGGATAGGAATTACTGGAGTGCTGTGTAAGGGCGTCCCTCCCCTCACACATCAGGGACTGTATTGGGATGTCTGTTTCAGAAAATTATAGAACCTGTCCTATTTCTGTCTGGAATTCTGTCACGGATCCCCCGATAGACATCTACGGGAGTGTCCGGGAATTCCAGACGCTTTCCTAATGCCAGAATTTTTTCTTCCTAATCAGAAAATCCTGATGGTTTCCTGAACGTAAATAGTGATTACTGTCAGGATATCCTTATGGTTTCCTGAAGTCCCCTGATCAGGATTTCTTTACAGTAAAAACTGTGAAGGAGGCCTAACCTTGGACTTTTTTGAAGACACCACAAGTCTTAATATCTTCAAACACCGGTTTAAAAAACAAATTACACCTTACTTTCCATTAGTAGTGACTAGGGGGGGTGCATTAACTGCTGAACCTATAGAATTCTGAACATTACTGGATAAAGTAGATAATACAGAAATTATCATAATTTAAAAGCTTTTTCTGGAATTAAAGAAAAATATGACTTTTTTTCTTCCAGAGCTGCTCTTTTTACAGCACATCTCTAGTGAAGGTAAAAGGGTTGTCCAGGCTTAGAAAAACATGCCACTTTCTCCCAGAAACAGCACCTTCCCTGTCCTCAGTTTGGGTGTGGGTTTACAGCTCAGTTCTATTTAAGTGAATGAGCTGAATTGCAATACCACTTACAACCTGAGGAAAGGGGTGGGGTTATTTTTGCAAGAAAGTAGCCGTGCTTTTAAAAAAAAATCCTGGATAACCCCTTTCATGGGGCTGAGTTACAATACCACACATAAACTGTGGAAGGGTATGGTGCTATTTTTTTTAAATTTAAATAAAACGATCACCCCAGAATATAACTTACTAATATAGTATTATCAGCAATAGTACTGCCTTCAGTGTGGTTTTGTCTGATTTAACCTTGAAGGAAGTTGTGTAGATCTTTAATTTATGTGTATTGTCTCTAGCTCCTCCCTTTCTCTCGAAACAAAGCATCATTCTCTGCTGTCTCTGAGCTGCCATCTGAGTGATATCATCACCTCTGACCAGTCTCTTTAGCCTACATCACTATCTCCCTGTCATATACATACAACTATATATATCTTTATTGGGATATTTAGGGAAGAATGGGTTGTGTTTATAGGTTGCTGCCTTGAGCTGAACAGTGCCACAAGCAGAGGAGCAGCCAGGGAATTAACACAGCAGGTGCTGATTTACTGACAGGGTTGGAGGACTTCCACTGAGAGCTGAGGGAAAGCATTCTGGGAATTGTAGTACTGAGCAACTGCTCAACTAGGAACTAGTGAGAGGACATGTTAGGAGAGAGGATTACATGCTTGGTGGTTTCAGAACTGGTAAAGACAGGTAAGCAATGCTATATAATTTGAATGTCAGAGTACCCCTTTAATCTTGTGGATCAGTTATATCCCAATGGCCCCATTCAGAATGGCACTGACATCTAGTACTACCAACGTCTTCTTGTCTTGATGCCTCGTCTTGGTTGGGTTGCATGGTAGTGTTAGCGTGAAGTTGCATTGGTTACATAGTTAAGGACTCCATTTGCTAGTGGACCACTTGGATTTCCAGCATCGTGCTGCAGGGACAAGGCTATAGAGGGTGCAAAGGTAGTAGTCAAGGGGGTCCTAACTTCCCTTGGCCACATAAGAAGACACTATTTTTATAAAGCAGGGGCCTTGTTTTAAATTTGCATTGAGACACTGGGAAATGTCAGATTGTGGTGACATGATTTTAGTGGACCTGCTCAGCTGTGTTACAAAAACAAGGCCTAATATCAGAGATTGATTCAATTCATATATAACATGGGTTGTCACCCTTAAAAAATGAGCTACTTGCTTGAGACTATACGGGTCAGATGTATGATAGCCCTACCTATGTACATATATAAATTGCCTATATATAGAGACAACAGGATGTCCCGGACACAAAGGGCCAAAGTTCTCCAGGTCCTCCCTGCAACAAGCTCCATACATAGTTTTCGTACAACCAGATCAGACCAACCCGAAGACTGATCTACAGGTTATGGTGACTTATGGGCAGTAATGTTATACCACAGGCATAGAGCAAGGATCAAAGTTGAGGTTACCAGATGTCAAGGGTCTGAGTAGTGGTGGCATGGGTAGAAGGGAGATGCTTGGTAAGGCTACAGCTGTAGAAGGGTTCACGTAAAACCAGTAATGAATATTCTGCCTATATCTAGGAGAACATTTAGAAGCCACCTGGACAGATCGATGCTCTGTAGAACCAAGGCATGTGGAATCTTTGCAAAAGACCAAGGAAAGTTTTGAGCAGCTGGATAATAAATCCTGGTGACTGTCTGACCTGCCGATTGCGTCTCCTAAAACATCATCTCCAGTCAGTAGTACACAAGGATGAGTGTGATATAATGTCCACCAACTTAGATGTCCACCATAGATGGACTAGACAGTTGCCCCAATCTTTGCTTACACTTATCCTTCAAAAGAGGACCAATTTCTTGTAGCAGTGTTGACTGTATTCAACCAATCTACTTGCAAATCCTTCTTGACAAAAAGGGGCTTCCAAGAATGTCTGAGGGTGTTTTTGGAGGTCTTTCAATATAGTCCCTTACCTTCTTCAATCAACCTCAGGCATGGTTCGTTCTTGAAGCTTATCTGGCCATGCCGATGTTTTTGTACTGACACATAAGGAGATGTTTGAAGGTCTTTTTGAAGGTAGCATTACACAAAGCATAACAAGCTGGGTTTATGGTACTGTTTACATAGCAGAGCCAGTAGCCTATGTACCACACAGTTTCTGGGATACATGTTTCGCAGAAAGTGTTTATCAAGACCATCACATTGTAAGGCGTCCAGGTGAGAATAAAAGCCAGCAGTATAGCAAAGATGGTCCTGGTGACTTTCTTCTCCCTTGCCGCCATCTGTCTTTTTTTCCTCACTTGATTGCGGGCTATGCTAGCAAATTTCCTTGCTACGTTGCCTGGACGAGAGTTGGGCAGGGCTGAGTCTTGGTGCAAAGGTATAGAACATTCAGGAACTATCTCGATGGCTGTCACACACTCATTGCCTGTCTGTTTGGTCACAATTTTAATTTTAGACCACTTGGAAGCAGCACTGACCCTCGGATGCAATTCTTGCAAGCTTTGAGTAGGAGCCAAGACAACCCCGGAAGATGGATCATTCGCTTGCTTTTCCTGTGGGTGGTTGGTCATGCTAGCGGAACTAGACTCATTTGAGGTCTCTTTTTCTTCTACTGATTGAAGGTTGGTCAATGACTTCTCTAGTTTGCCATTTCTCACCCCATTCTCCCCTTCCACCTTTCCTTCTACTGCCTCTGACTTAGGAAGGCTCTTTGTCTGCTTGATGAGGGGGCTTTTCATAGAGCTTATCGGTTTACTCTTCTTCTCCGGTTTGGTTACTGGACAATGTCGACGGACTCTGCTTCTGCTGGCCAATGAAATGTGAATATAGAGAATGGTCATGATAATGACAGGAAGATAGAAGGCAGCAATGGCTGTGCCAAATGTAACTGCAGGGTTGGAAAGAAACTGAATGTAGCATTCTCTATCTTCCACTGTCCTCTCTCCTACAATAAATTGCCAAAACAAGATGGCGGGTGCCCACAGTGCAAAGGAAAGTAGCCAGGCCGCTGCAATCATCAACCCTGCCATCTTGGTGGTTCTTCGAGCTGGGTAGGTCAATGGTTTGGTTACACAGAAATATCGATCAAAGCTGATGATCAGAAGGTTCATCACAGAGGCATTACTGACCACATAATCCAAAGCCAGCCATAAGTCACACACAATGGGCCCAAGTGGCCAGTAGCCCTTTATAATGTACACAGAGTAGAGATTCATGGAGAATACACCAATGATGAGGTCGGCACAGGCCAGGCTAAAGAGAAAATAGTTGTTGACTGTCTGTAGCTGGCGGTTCACTTTGATGGAGAGCATCACCAAGATGTTACCCACCACCGTGACTAAGCTGAGAGAACCCGTCACCGTTGCAATGAAGATCATCTCCATTGTTTGATACTGGCCAAATACTTTCTCAGTGGTATTGGAAGGCTGGGTGGGAAGGCTTGTGGAATTCTCCCAGGTGTCGTTTTCCATTCTGACTGGCCAACGAGGGGTGGATAAGTTGTAGAAAAGCTCTAGAGGAAGAAAAAGAAAGAGAGAAAAGTTATAATAAAATGTCACCAATATCGCTAGTGGGAGATATCTACTCAAAGACACGGAGAATACTGTCAGCAAACTCAATTAGGATGCTGTGGAGAAGGTCCAACATATCCCCTGCTCCTTGTATAATGGCTTTCAGAGATGACGGGGCCGAGCGTCTTGGGTCATTGTTATTAGTTAATTAGTGTGTCATTTTAATGAGCGCCACACAGTAACTTTACTCCCAAACCGCTGAAGCAGAGCTATTTCTGTACAAAGTGGCTGCAAAGCTTCGATCTAGGCAGGCTTTAGATTTATCAAGCTTTCTTAACTTGCCGTCTTTGCAATCGTTCTTTATAGCGCAGCTTATTCATGACAGAAATAGTACAAAGAGACGTGTTCAGCACCAACTTACAATAAGCTGAGGGCTACACAGTGCCTACAGCCATCTGCTCAGAGCCTATCATAACCTTTGCTATTGGGGCATGATGGGAGTTGTAGTTTTGCAATAGCTGGAAACCAACAAAATGGGGAACACTGGTCTACACCGGCTATCGGATGGGAGTGCATATTCAATAATGGCAACGGGAAAGATCTTGTTACTTGACTGACTGTAAAGAATGAGAAAATCATGGCTGCTTTCTTCCAGAAAAAGTTCCACGCCCATCCAAAGTAATACTGAAGCTCGATTGAAGTTAATGCGGTTGAGCTGCAATACCACACACAACCCGTGGGCAGGTGTGGCACTGTTTTTAAAAGAAAATGACCATGTTTTAATAATCCTGAATAACCCCCTTAACTTGGCCATACAGGTTAAAGAGATGTTAAATAAACCCACGGACACTGCTATCTCATGTATACGAAGCCTCCCAGACAGGAAAGAAGAATCAGCAAGTTGGTGGATTAATCTGCGTCCCAGCTGACTATGATGAAGCAGAGAGCCACTGGATCCCTAACCTGGCTGTAGTAGACCTATAGTAGATCTATCTACCTACCACCCTCCCATGTGCCTTGTGTAATACTGGTCTCCTCCGAGGGGTCTTTAGGCCCCTTCATACTCCAGGGCCTGCCTGCTACCTCTGCACCTGCTATAGAGGCTCCTGTCATCAGCAATTGATCAATATGGTGTGTCCCTTTATATAAGTTACATATAAGTTTTTGGTTTCAAAAACTGGTTACAGACAACAAGGCAATTTCCATCCCTGACCCTCACTGGCTTTCGAGTAGCTGCATATTATAATACAATTTTTAAAGCCGTGCCCACCACAAAGCATATTTGCACCATATGTTTGAATCCCTTCATGATGTCCTTTGTTTTTTTGTCATTGTGCATCATCTGCATCGACCATTTTGTGACATTTTAAAGAAACAGAAGTGCCAGTAGTTACGCAATTTCATCAATGAACATGTAACGTGTAGTGTACCAAATAGCCTCCAGGTGGCAGCATAAAACCACTAAAGGAGCAACATTTTAATGAACGTTTTTCTGCAAATTTCTCGCAAATCTTTCTGTGTGATGTCTCATCTATATGCATGCTAGACTTGTTAGACTAAACCATAACATTTCTATTTTCTGGGATTCAATGAATGCGCGCCACATGGCGACTCCTGTTTGCTCAAGAATATATCAGATCCCTCAGGTCTCACAAAATCCATTTAAAGTAACCCTACCAAATAAGATTCACCCCAAGGGGGGACTGGACCGTAATTACAGCAAGAAATAAGTTTAACATGTATTCTTTGGTAACATATATGGCTATATACATGGGGTTGGGTGTTGTCCTTGTATACTGGATGTAGACATCATGTAGTGTCACCATAAGGCACAGTCACGCTATAGATGTGAGAGTCTACCTGTACTGAAGGCTTCTTCTTATAATGTATTAATACTGTACACTGCACATTACACAGCGCTTTACATAATGGGGCAGATAACAGAATTATATTCTAATTACACACAGAAAAAAACTTACCATACTAAAAAATGTGGTAGTAACATCAATTTTCTAAATATTAAATATAAAGATATAGGCTGCTGGATTATGTGGGGAAGTGTCTTATATCTGAGTAACTCGATTTTACAGTACTTTTGCTTAAGCCAGTTTTCAGCTACAGCGGTCCTGGGGGCGCTGTTTCATTACTGTCTATGAAAAGCAATAGCTAATTCAGTGGTCAAAAGTGGTACTGCACAAGCTTGCAATTTAAAGCGCTACAAAAACATGGCCACTTTCCCCCTACTATTGTTCATTGGGGAGGGGACATGTTAGTGTTACTCTTCAGGTCAGTATAATACCCGATTTATAGTCTTTTTGTTTTCTTTTACCAAGGCTTTGAGTAGCCATATTCTGAGCCCCGTAACTAGGTGTCTGGGGGCTCACTTTTTTGTGTGTATTTTTTTTTGTTATCATTTAGTGGTGGATGGGCCTTTTTAGGCCCCCTTCACATATATCTGTATGTCTGCCTCCGTTTACCTCCAGCGCAGTAGCAAAGTGCCAGAGGAAAACTGATTTTTCAACTCATCCCATTCATTTAAATGGCACAGTTCATATGGCATATAAGTCCCTGCGCTTCAATCTGGATGCCGGATCACCAGACAGGACAAGGTGTCTTGCAGTGTACTGTCCTGACCAACAACTGATGGCTTATGAAAAAACGACAGAAAAGCCTGATGACAACCGATGCATTTCTACCAGCAGTTTCTAATAAAACAAGGGAGCCGGGTGCTGCATACATGTGCTCTGGTCATAAGACCTTTAGCTTTGTAGCATTCACTTATGGGATCAAAAAAGTTATATCTTATTTTGTTTATTAGTGGGGGTATTGAATATTTATTAAGTGTACTATGCAATTGCTTAATGGCTTATACTAGGTATGAGGAACCTGTGGCCCTATGATTCCCAACAACGGCAATTGACGTTGTGCAACAGCTGGAGGGCCACAGTAGGTGTGCTCCTATACAGTCTGACCAATCATTGTTGGCAATGTAAGACGGCAGCAGTACACACTAGTAACACTAGTGTAGCACAAAGGTTCAGAGACATTTCCAGGAGGAGTAACAGAGGTATAGCACATCAGCTGAAGGAAGACATGCAAGTGATAGGAAATTCATGCAGTAATTTATACTGCAATATATCTGCACTATAAGGCTATGTTCACACTATGTAAAATAACTGCCGTTGTTTTCACCGGCTGGACTTTTGCGGCCGTAGAATTACGATCGTACAGGCTGGTCGTGAAACTACGGCCGTTGTTTAATTTTGATTCCTAGCATGTTTAGAAACGGGATGAAACAGGTCATTTACTTTAAATACTGCGCCCAGCCCGAGAAACCACTCAGAATTTTTTTTACATCAAAATCAAGTTTAATTCGGCAGACATAAGTTTTACGTTCGTGGCCGCATTTCAATGCGGCCGTTGTTGCAGTATTACCGGCCGGAAATAATTGACATGTTCATTTTTCACAGGGCCATATAAACAACGGCCGTTATCTGATATGTAGTGTGAATTCAACGGCCGTAGTTACATTGCATTGCAGTCATTATAGAGAACCTCAAAACAACGGCCGTAGTTTTTGCGGCGCGGACAATGGACGTTATTTTACGTAGTGTGAACATATCCTAATACAGGGCATCATAAACAAAGAGTATTCAATACAATACCGGATGGGATGCATTATTATAATGTCAGCATGTGGCAGACAATGTATGCCAGACAAAACAGTCACCCTTCTACAATGTATGCCAGACAAAACAGTCACCCTTCTACAATGTATGCCAGACAGAACAATCACCCTTCTACTATGTATGCCAGACAGAACAATCACCCTTCTACTATGTATGCCAGACAGAACAATCACCCTTCTACAATGTATGCCAGACCTGTTCAACTCTAAAATGTATTGGTATAGAGGTCAGAATACCCTTTGTCATACACGGAGCTTTCCTTACGTTAAAGGGGTTATTCACTATTAGCAGGAAGGCCACCTTGTAATTGGATGGCCGAAACGTGTTGCGACAATAAACCTTGCTGACAGAATTACATGCTTGTGGAACTGGTCTGTGTGGACTGATACCGAAGTGGATCCTGTCCCTGTTGTGGATTACATCTGAGCATACCTGCGCCCTGTTTTCACCTGGGTCTCCTATGTTCCGTGAATCCTTTGTGGAACTCATTTTACCCTTTAATAGAACTCTATTCAGCTCTATATCATGCTCGGAGCTGCAGATATGGGCAGATATCTGGTGGGGAGATAAAACAAACGACTCCTGTCTCTTTGATGATGGCTGTGTACAAAGTTATAAAATCATGTTTTTCTTCCAGGCTCCAGAGCTATAGAGGCGAGGCTGAGCTACAGCATGCACACCTCCTCCTTTCTCCTCTGTTGGCTTCCAGCATACATCAATCATGCAGGAAGGGGGTGGGGGGCTTTAATGGAGGAGGGGGGAGGCATGCATGCTGCAGCTCAGCTCCACCCCCTACTCATACTCTTGAGCTTAATTATGTATGGGTGGGTTCAGTCTACGGAATTCGCGCGGATAAATTCTGCAGAATTCCATCGCCTGTACGCGCTCACGGCTGCGTGCCTTTCCGCCGGCTCCATAGACACCATTCTATGGGCCAGCTGATTCCGCATTCCGCCGAAAGAATTGACATGACAATTTTTTGGGCGGATAGTAGAATCAGCCGGCCCATAGAATGGTGTCTATGGAGCCGGCAGAAAGGCGGCCGTGAGCGCATACAGGCGACGGAATTCCACTGAATTTATTTGTGCGAATTTCGTAGTCTGAACCCGCCCTAACTCTGCAAGCAGCCATCAGTTTAGACAAAGGAATCATTACTTTTATCACGCTATTAGCTATCTGCCCACGTCTGAGCATCATATGGAGGTTAAAAATTCCCTTTAACAGGAGTTGTGGTGATGATAGTGTAACATCATGAGCTATGGGAGTTACATAAACAGGATAAAACAGCCGGCTCAGCTGTTTTTACAATCCCAGAGGGACCGGCATCTATCAGACAACTGCGTGTATATGCATTAAATGTCTTGTAGAGTTATGCCAGCTACATACATAATTTCCATAACTCCAAAGAAGATACGCGGTCAACACCTACAAATCGATGAAGCAACCAGGCCCTGGTATCTGGGGACGGGGATCAGACCAATCATGTCTCCCTACCATAAGTGTAGTACCAACTCATTACTTCTACCCATTTTTAGTGCATAAAAAGAACAGAAGTGTCGATGCCACTGGCCCCTGTAATCATGCAATGGGAGGAGCGCCACTTAGGTATTCTCAGTCCTAGCAGATAGACCACATTATGATGACCACCGTTAAATATATATCACAGAGGTCACAAGAGTGGTTGATGGGAGGGCCTACAGTCCCCCCCTAGTGGCGGGCCGGGTCGCAGCGGCAACCCTGGTAGTTACGCCACTGTTTCCAACAATAAGACCATGTAACATGCCACTGTATGACAGTATTATTAATGCACTGTATAGAACAGTATGTTGCTATTTTTAATGTACTATATGGCACTGTTATGCCATTATATTGTCACTTTTTAGTATTGTATGGCGGTTTTATTTAGGTCCTATATGCACTGTTATGTTTCTATTCTACTGCACACTATACGGTATATTATAGAGGCCAGATGTCCCTCTACTTCCCACAATCGTGCGGTTTTGTTACTACTTGAGGCTATAAAGTCAGGTGTCTTCCTCTGCACTGTATCCTTGTCTCATGAGAATTCTCTTGCAGAGTTATAAATATACTCTTTAGAAGGGGGCCGCTCTGATTCAGGGAGCTTTCCGCCATTAAAGCGGTAATGATGCGACCGGGATGAAAATACATGCAGATCTGCGCAAGTGTTTTGTCTCTGTAAGTGAAATAAAACTTTAATCTACTGATTGCATAAAGCTTTTAAGCAGCCTCTCTGATGCCCCAAACCCAATTCTTAGTCAGTGACATGGAGGTTATTCTAGCTGGTGACTGGCTCTGGGGACGCTGCAGACATCAGCCATGGAGGTTCTACCAGCATCGGAGACAGAACAGCCTGTAATTGCAATAAGAACACCAGGAACATGTTCCAGGAAGATTATGTCTCTATATTAAAAATATTAACATGATGCGTGAATTATTCATACTGCTCAAAGATTCCTGGGTAGCAAAGTTTCTTAGAGGGATAATGTATTTTCAATATATACGTTTCCATTTTATGGAAACTATGAAAATTATTTCAAGTACAAACCATAATCTTTTGTGATGTTTTTGCTGCTTAAATGTGAGATTAACCTGCTTCCAATAAAATACTGCCCCAGCGGTTTAACTGTGAGCAAAAAGCGCCAAGAACATTCTAACACAGCAGAAAAAAGCTGCCCAAGCTGAATAGCCACCTTAAAGCGACTCTGTACCCATAATCTGTCCCCCCCCAAACCACTTGTACCTTTGGATAGCTGCTTTTAGTTCAAGATCTGTCCTGGGGTCCGTTCAGCAGGGGATGCAGTTATTGTCCTAAAAACAACTTTTAATCCTGCAGCGCTGTGTCTAACGGCCGGGGTTTACATTTGTATATGCATTAGGCTGGCACCACCTCTCTGTCCTTCCTCCCGACCCTCCTCATCATTAGGAATGATCCAGGAACATTTACTGCTGTTTGAGCTTTGCACAGGTGTATTAACGATCCAGCCCATGTTCATTATACACACAGGTGGGGAATAGGAAGCAATCTGCCTGGAGCATTCCTAATGATGAGGAGGGTGGGGAGGAGGGACAGAGAGGGTGTGCCAGCCTAATGCATATACAAATGTAAGCCCCGGCCGTTAGACAGTGCTGCCGGATTAAAAGTTGTTTTTATGACAGTTCCCCTGCCGAACGGACCCCAGGACAGATCTTGGATTAAAAGCAGCTATCAGAAGGTACAAGTGGTTTGGGGGTGTCAGATTGTGGGTACTATTTAAAACGATTTAAAAAAGATTTCACATGTTTTTATTGAAGTTCAAATGTGTAGAACATAGTGTGAACATAGTCATCAGAGTAAGGTAGCATAACAGGCCCATTATTTTTCTTCTAAACTGCAAGTTTTCCAAGGTTCCAAATAGTTCTAAGATATATGCAGTGTCCCAGAACAGACTTCTCCTCTTGTTGTCTTTCTCAAAAGTGTATTCTTACATCTGAGTCAGTCAGTGTTTTGTTGCCTCTGTTCTGGAAACTATGGTCCACTGCAAACTGTATATTGTGTCACCCCTCTCAGTATTCAGGTCTGTTGTTTTGTCTATTCCTTGTATATTTTCAGTTATCAGTGGTAATGGTGTGGTGATGCAATGGCTTGATGTCACGTGACTGCCCCTGCTGCCATGGTAACCCCAATAGCCGTCGAGCTTTGGCTGGGGATACCATGTGACTTCCTGTCCTACCTCAGTCTTCTCTCCACCTTTAGGGGAGAAGGGTGTGTTGCTCTGTTGTTCCTGATTCCTGTCTCCTACCTTCAAGGGGACAGGTTGTGTGTGTCCTCTTTCCACTGTCAGGAGAGAGACACGTGTGCTCTGCTGCTCCAGCGTTACCAGAAGTGATCCAGTCCAGTCGGGACCTGGCTGTGTTCTTCCTTCTCAAGTCCTAAAGATTCTCATCTCAACCAAAGATCTGGGTGCCGATTCTTCAGTCATTTCTCTCATCATCTCCCATCATCATCCACAGCAAGTATTCGTCTCAGCTTCATTCCGCCTCAGTACTTCTACTCCCATCATTCAGTACGCTACCATCACAGCCTATTGCAGCATCACCCATTACTCTGCCTTATCCAAGTCTGCCTTATACCCGGTTGCATCCGGAGAGACTGTTGCCACTAGTTATCACCGCTTCAATAAATGCACAACTATCGTTGTTTCTGAACCCTGGCATTGGTTTAATTATTTGTGCCCTGACTAAGGACAACGAAGAATTGCTCGGCCTCCGCTTGGTCAGGTTCCCGGTCTACAGCTGCTATACCCCGTGCCCATACCGTGACTACCATCAGGCAAGTGGCTACCTGGGTTCCCACCCAGTACTACCACCACCAGTACTACTACCCTCAGCGGAGTGGCCCAGCGCATATATATTATTGGGTTGTAGAAAAAGTCAGCAAAACGCAGCACTCTTGTCCATTTAGACGGGTTAAAAGGGTTATCCAGTGCTACACAAAAATGGCCACTTTTCCCCCCTCTCTTGTCTCCAGATTGGGTGGGGTTTGAAACGCAGTACCATTGAAGTAAATGGGGCTTAATTGCAAACCACACCTGAACTGGAGACAAGAGTGGGGGAAAAGAGGCCATGTTTTTGTAGCGCTTTTAAGTGAGCCCCGATAGGAAATGACGATCTCTATGAGCTCTTATACAGCTTAGTTATAGTGCAGACTGGGCACAATGATCGATCAATGAATGAATAATCGATGGATCATTCTTGTGGCCCTTTAGTTTCATCATAGTTGGCCGAACATCCTCATTTTAATGCCCGAACAAAAGATGCGATCAGCAATGAACAAGCATTTTGTGGGCTAATCTCTGGCCCGATGATCAGCAGCCAGTGTTCCTGCCAGCCAATAATCGGCCAGTATAAGCAGGCCTTTACGCTTTACGTTGACAATATATTTCCGACTTGTTCAGCCAACAATGATCTCTCTTGACCCTCACATACACATAATTGCTTGGTGGTGCTAACAGCTCATTCCCTTGGGAAGAAAGTATATTAAAGCCCAACATGTATGATCTTTCACTCCTTCAACATCTGCTGTTAGGAGTAAGGAGGCTACTATACACATTAGACGGTTGGTTGATCCTGCTGAAATCATCTGATTCGGAAGACTTCCAGCCTATGGCACTACTTTTTTATTCAAAGGACTTAAAGAACAGGGTCCCCAGTCTCCTAATGTAATGGAGCCGTGGTTTCATGCGTGACCTCCACTTTATTTCAATGACAGATTTGTAACCCTATTCTTGAGATTGTGGGGATGTCCCCTAAATGATAAGTGTGGATAGGAGACAAGTGTTATAGAGTGGAATACCCCTTTAGGCTATGTTCACACTACCTAAGTTTAATAATAATCTCGGCCGTTGTTGCCGATCTGCAACAATGGCCGTGATTACTTTGGAACTTATGTAGTGCTGCCGTCTATGGAATCCCGGCCTGAGTGTATACACATAGTATACACTTCGGCCAGGATCCCTAGCGGCACCGCAAAAAATTGACATGTCAGAGCACGCAATAGAGCTTGTGGCTCCGGCCGCACGCTCCATTGTGTGCAGCGGCGAATTGGGGTCACAGAACAGCCGGTGTCTTACAAAGTGGGAACATGGCTTTAAGGTGTATTACCAACTTAACTCTATCATGCAAGTGTTTGAAAAACTCGCTGGGCACAAGTAACCTCAAAATCCTTGGATGGGATAGTGGTAATGTTATCAGGATACTTTCCTTGGTTCTGCAGGGTACATGGACATGTCTGATAAGCTACCCCAGATCTGACTAACATGCTGTTTATGGATCCTCTTTACTGTCCTTTTGGGATTCTTCTTCAGGCTCCCCTAAGGACCCAACCCAGTTTTATCTCCGCTACATAACAATTTCTATTATAACCAAGTGATCGTGTTTATGTTTTGCCTATATTGATTATTGAAAATTTTATGAACTCAAATTGATCATAAAATATCAATGAAAATCACATGTCCACAAGTCACCACTCATCTATCAATATAGCATGAAATGTCACATGGTATGTGGAACGCATGTTACCCCCGGAACCATGAATAAAACATCATTCTAATGGAGTTTCAGGATGACTGATATGATTTATTAATGTTTACAGGACCGCTATAGAGTTTGTCCTGATGCAAATTTAAAGCTTTTTATACCTTGTATTGTATTTTTAAAGGATTTGGTCAATGGAAGGTTGGTAATGATAGAAAAGGAGGAATTAAGAGAAAACTATAGGATATTAGGCCTTTAAAAAAGTGATGGCCTTTGTTTAATAATAGGCCATGAAGAAGGTGAGACTCCCATCCAACATCCCTGCAGGGGCCACAGCACTCGCTATCTCGGTCGGCTGCAGGAATGCAGACGCTATACTATATGTAGTGGTGGTGCAAGGTGCTGTTGCACTGTCCTGTTCACATGCTACAAATAGTATGTGCAAAATGTCAGTACTGAATAATGTTGCAGATACTTTGCTTTATTTGCATAGTACTAATATGGAGCTGCATTATATTTTCTACCTAAATCACTAAAACATTAGCATGGTATGGCGGTATTATCTAGGAACTGAACTGTAGTGTTATGTGGAAACTATATGGCACATAGTAATACCATTTATCTATATTACCATTTATTAACCTACTTCTTTCTGCCCCAGCTTCCATTTCTGCAAATCTTCTTGTAAGGCTTCACATCATGCCTGAGCTCTTCCATCAGTTGTATAAGTTGGAAATATTGCAAGATTTATATCTCTGACCAAGGGTGTAGCTAAAGGCTCATGGGCTCTGGTGCGAGCAGGGTCATGTGTGCATATGTGTGTAATGTATAGTGCAAGGTCATCATTTCCCATTTAGTGTACACTGCAGAGCTGTGTATGTGATGTAAAGTGCAGAGCTGTGTATGTGATGTAAGGTGCAGAGCTGTGTATGTCTGTTCAGATGCATAGCGGAGCTGGGTGCCTAGGGGAATAGCCAGGAGAGGTCCCTGGCACACTGTGTGCTGTCAGCCCTGATGAGCTGAGGTGGCCTTGGGGCCCTCTTGGCTTAGGGAATCAAATGTGTGTGACCTCCGCAACCCCTATAGCTATGCTATTGCCTCTGACAGAAGGCTCCGCCGTATGTCGCTATACAGGCATACAGGCGTGCATCCTCTACAGCTCCCTAGATAATAAAAAAATATTCTTATTGAGTGAGATACTGACTATACAGTTAAAAAAGACCAGATCTTTGGAGGCCAAATAACCTCCAGTTTGGTGAATGGAGACCTACGCATCAATTTGACATTTACATTAGAGCCTTTCCCACTGTATACACCAAACATGGCTCGAAATGATGTGAACATAGCCGAATATAATAGCTTCTTCTGTTTTGATTATTTTGAGCTTTCATCTGCAAGTATTAAAATTCCCGTACTCCATACGTCCCATGTAGTCATCCATCTCCATCAGTTACGGCTGAAGTCATACGTTTCCAGAAACCGTCAACCCATTCATTACAGCAATTCTTGACATGTAATCCTAGTGTACATTCGGTGGGTGAGCATCACTAGTATTATTTCAAGAATGTGAAATTAAGTGTCTGATGGCAGAAATGCGGAGGATCAGGAGGGTAGAATTTCAACTGCCTGATCCTTTCGGGTGAGGAATCAGAAAAGAAAAGCCAGCTATCAGAATAGTATGGCCAGCTATTCACTCTCAATTGCTCTGACTTGCTCAGTCTTTACTGTAGTTCTAGTATTCTATTCATAAATGAAAAAGCTCCATGACCAATGCTATAGGGCAACCTATGGGGGACTTTGTGACTGATACATAGAACCGGCGAAGTTGTCATTAAGAATAAACTTGTGGTCCGGCACCTTGTAACGTTAGGCAACCGAGATCAGTTAATTATGAGTATAACAAGTGTATCTTCTATCCGGGTAGCACGATCCATGGAGACCTCGCCATCCCTCCCCTTGCTCATTACCAGCCAAATGAATAGGTATTCTCCTTCATGGAAGAGGATAGAAAAGAAAAACACACCTGTCAATGCCGAGAAGGCAGTGTTCTCATAGAAAGGACCACAGATTGAACAACACATCAAAGCTTGCAGTTGCCATGGAAGCATAGAAATTACAAAAAAAAAGAGATAACATAAACCCAATTTGTTTTGCGCTATGCGTAACCAACACCACCAGGGAGGTCTGGAAAGTGCAATTACAATGGATGCCACCTCTAGTGGGTAACAGCAGGGGAAGCGGGTTGGTAAACCAACAACACCCTGTAATGATGGAGTAGTGAAGTCAGCCTGCGAAACGCGTTGTGTGGGCGTTCTGCGAGGGGCCTGATGAATGAAGGCGGCAAAGAGTTAGTTAAAAGGCCTCAACCAGGCAGATATAGCGTCTTAATGCACAATTAAACAGCAGAGGAGGACGGAGAGATGCGATAAAACCGGCAATTACCACCAGGGTTGCGCTATTTTTACTTATATATATTTATTAGAATAATTATATTTGTCTAATCCGTTTCCTTAGGAGCGACGCGTTTTGTGTTCACTTTTTTTCTCTCCCTCACAGGATTTTGCAGCTTTGGCATAAGTGGTTTTTGGATAAGGGTGAGGTGTTATTATTGCCATTATACTCCTATAAAGCAGCGATGTTCGCAGGACTGTCGAGGCACGCTGCCCAGTCAAGCTTAAAATCTATTTTTGGTGTCTGGGGAGAAAGGGATAAGAGAAGTTACTGAGATTTTCATGTGTTGCAGATGTGGGAAGCAAATCAGGACATGTGGCCTTGTGTGCGTTATTTTTTTTTTCATTATTGCTGATCGCAGTCAATATTATGTTCTACCCTGAACAATGGGAATCAAATTCCTGTTTGTTGCTATAGAGAAAAAGGAAACATTTTAGGGGTGGCAAACTGGGTAAATGACAAGGGCTTCTATTTAATTAGGAGCCCCAAAGGACTTAAAGGAGAAGTCTGGAGATTTCTAAAATGGGGCAGCCGGCAGGGGAGAAAATTGATTACAAATAGGAACTTACCTCTCCTTGTTCCCACAGTGAGCGGTGGGACCGACCTCTGGATCTCCGCCGGAAAGGCATTTTCCCCTGAGTTGTGATGACCTCACGACTCGGGGGGAAAAGGCCTGTCAGTGACTGAGCTGTGTCCCACCCCTGTCACTAATAGGCTAAGTAGCAGTCCAGCAGTCATGACGTGTCATGACGAGATCCAGGAGGCCGGCACTCCCCTCGTGGACAGAGGTAAGTACCTACTTGTAATCAATTTCCCCCTTGCCCCTGCCGGCTGCCGCATTTTAGAAATTGTTGGACTTCTCCTTTATGTCCAAAAGCACTATGAGAGAGAAGAATGTATTTATCTACTGCCCTGGGACTTTACATTTACCTCTTTTCAAACACAAAGAGGTGAAGGGACTTTAGAGATGAGGCTGTGTTCACACTACGTTTTTGCAAAAAATGGATTAAAAAAACGGATGGAAAAACTGATGCATTTGATTTTTTTACAGACACAAAAACTTAGTCGACCTCATTTTTGTGTCCGTTAAAGGAGAAGTCCGGCGAAAATTTGTATTGCCCTCCAAAACTTATACAAATCACCAATATACGGTTAATATGGAAAATGCTTATAAAGTGCTTTTTTCCCTGCACTTACTACTGCATTAAGACTTCACTTCCTGGATAACATGGTGATGTCTCATCCCGACTCCCAGAGCTGTGCGGGCTGTGGCTGCTGGAGAGGATGATGGCTGGGGGACACCGAGGGACACAGGGCACTGGAGGGACACTGAGCATTCCTCTGCCATCATCCTCTCCAGTAGCCACAGCCCACACAGCTCTGGGAGTTGGGTTTTGACATCACCATGTTATCCAGGAAGTGACATCACCATTTTATCCAGGAAGTGAAGCCTTGATGCAGTAGTAAGTGCAGGGAAAAAAGCACTTTATGAGCATTTCCCGTAATAAGTGTATATTGGTGATTTGTATAACTTTTTTTTTTTTTTTTGGGGGGGGGGGGGGGGGGGGGCGCAATACAATACAATACAATACAATAATATAATGGTAGGTAAGGGGCTTGTTACAGATTTTGCACTGAGGCCAAGCAGCTTTAAAGGGTTATTGCCAACTGATGACATTATCCCATATTCACAGAATTGGGGATAAGAAGCTGATCGGTGGAGGTCAGGTCACTGGCTCCCCTACTGATCCCATAATTGGTCCCCAGAATGAAAACACTACAAATATGTAGCCAGCGCTCTGTTCATTCTTTATGAAAATTGCAGTTTATCATTTTGGACAATTCTGCATCTGTTCTTGGGATCAGTGGGGGTCCCAGCAGTCATACTCCCACCAATCAGCTTGTTATCTCCTATCCTGTGGGTAGGGGATGACTTATTTTTGTAGGACTACCCCTTTGTTGGCTGAGTATATAACATACCATGGATAACCAGTATGTCCAGTGTATATGAATTGAGAGAACATCCTTGCGTGTTAGGATCCCTTGTTATTATGTTCTCTCATGCAGTGCGGTTTTATAATTTTATTGCATTTCCAGTTATAAAAATTTCCTAGGGCATAAGGGACACATGGCAATTGTAAGTTCATTGCCCCAACACGTGGAAGACAATGAACACTGTTAAAGAAGAGATTATTTGTATCATGATGGGAATTACTGGCATTTACAAGATCCCGTATACAGGATCCAAAAAAAATAGAAGAAAAGGGACCTCATTCATAAGGTTTTTTATAGCGAAAATGGCGACATGTACCCCAGACATAAGTGCAGTGCTTTCTACTCTTTGCGGTCTATGGGGGACATTTATTAAGTCCGACGTTATTTACGCCGGACTTAAAAATGTCCCCGCATCTCCGGCGCTACGAAGATTTATGTAGAGGCGGACTGCCTCTACATAAATCCCGTGCGCGTCGGTGCACACGGCAGAAAACCTACGCCACCTGAAAGGCGGAGTAGGTTTTCGGCGTATCTTTTGCCGGAGCAAAAGATAAATCCCGCGGACTCTGAGTCCGTGCCCCCGTTCCGCCCCCTACACACACACACACACACACCCCGGCGTACCCGGCGGAAAGTGCTGATATGCGCATATATTTTATTCGGCCATTTGCGAATAAAATAATACGCAAATCGGCACTTTCCGCCGATACGCACCTTAATACATGTCCCCCTATGTCTATCAGTCTTGATGCCCTACTGTTTATGTCAACTTAGAAGAAGTGATGTCTTGGCAACTAAAAATATACAAACCTGTGTATCTGTAGGCTTCCTATCTGCAATGCCAGTGCAATATTAGGTTGTAGTGATTGGCTAGGTGGGCATCAGCATGTCACCAGGAAGCAGTGGGCACCTGACCCCCATTAAAATGATTTTTTTAATCCCTTGAATATCTTGTGCCTGACTGTAAAACAAACGATTACAGCAGGGGCCTTCCCATGTGCAATGGGGGGAGGGGGGGTCCTGTTGTTTTCTCACAGGAAGTTAGTCCCTGTGTTGTCGTCAGGATTTTTACAGGACAGTTCATTTCAGGTGGATGCAAAAAAAAAAAAAAACCAAACAAACAAACAAACATCCTGCAGACTAACAAACACTGCAGGCAAAATTAAAGGATTCATATCCAGGCTTAGAAAAACATGGCTGCTTTCTTTAACAGACAGCACAATTCTTGTCCTTGGTTTAGGTGTGGGGTTTACAACTCATTGAATTGAATTGAACAGAGATGAAGGGTCCTATTCCCGGGCCGAGGAGGGCCCCATCAACGATGTAAACGAGGAGCTATCTGCTAGATCGACGCTCGTTTACTGGGCCTATTCCACGGCCCGATGATTGTTGAGCGAGGGCTGCAAGGACATTGTTACCCATGTCCTTACAGCCCTTGCAGCATCATACATTACCTGCAGGTCTTCTCCTCCGCGCTGTCTTCCTCCCCGGGTCCCGCGCGCTCTATCTTCTGAATGGCCGGTCAGCTGACAGGCCACACTCAGCCAATCACAGGCCGTGGCGGTCCCAGCCTGTGATTTGCTGAGCGCTCTGTCAGCTGACCGGCCATTCGGAAGATAGAGCGCGCGGGACCCGGGGAGGAAGACAGCGCGGAGGAGAAGCCTGGACAGGTAATGTATGCTGCTGCGCTTCTGAAAACGTCGGTCGCCCGCCTCGCACCGCTATTCAACCGTAGCGATGCGCGGTGGGGGAACGATAATTTTAGGTCTGGCCCTAAATGAACGATCAGCCGATGATACGATCATCGGCTGATCGTTCTCTCTATTTCACCGAATGATAATCGGCCGAATCGGGCCAAATGGGGCCAATCCGGCCGATTATTGTTACTGTGGAATAGGGCCCTAACTGTAATATCACACATAACCAGAGGGCAGGGATGGCGCTGTGTTTATTCTAGTCCTGGAAAACCTCTTCAGGCAATTTCCTTTTCTAGGTTTAGGGTGCTATTATATGGGAGGATTTTGTGTCGATTAGCGATAAACGGTCTCAAATAACCGCTATGACGAACGATCTTAATCGTTCATCCTATTACACAGGACAATGATCGTTACTTACAGCCGTTCTTGCTCTCGTCCTTTCCTGGCTGACAGACCAGGGAAAAACTGAATGCTGTGTTATTACAACAAACCATGTTCAAACAATTTGCGAACGATTAATGATAAAAATAGGTCCAGATCGTTTAATCGTTTTCTGCTATTACACGTAACAATTATCTTTCAAATCCAAACGATCTAATGATTTTTTGAACGATAATCATGCCATGTAATAAGGCCATTAGAGTTGCAGTGAGCTTTTTCTAGTGCCAACTGCAAGCAGCCAGATTTTGACAATTTAATGCTATAAATATATCCAGGGGATCTGGAGCTTTGCATAAGAAATACAGAACATTTACCAATAACTGATCAGCATAGGTGTGCATTTACTTTATTCTCTTTATTTTTTTTCTCATGATGAAAAGAACTATACAGGTCACTATCAACAGGTCGGAAAAATGTAATTAGGAAGGGAGTATTGTGTCTCCTTAGGGAGAGTCTAAGCCAGGCAATGCCCCCTGGGAAAAAAAATATGCAAATGAACTCTCCCCTAGATCTGGCCGTTTAGTGCCACTTACTGGAGGTTGCGTCAATGCTCGACTAAAAGAGCCTTGAAATATGACTTGAAATTGTAGTCCAAAGATCTTTTCTAAAAGGAAGAGTAAACCATCTGCAGACGGCTTTGGGACTATTGAGTGAAGCTGCATCTGTGCCAGTGATCTATGAGGCCTCAAGGAAAAGCTCTGTAATTTCCCCGTGCATTATCACTGTCACATATTATTAAGCGTGTGAGCTGTGCACGCCTGCGAGTCACACTAATGATATTGTGTGTATTCTCACAGCCCATAATACTGTGCAGATTGAGAATGATCTACTGAGGTTTACCTTATGTTATAAGGAAAAGAGGGAAGCAATGGGGGGGGGGGGGGGGGGAGGGGGTTGATCAAGACACACGACAGGGATATATGATGAAAAGCTCAGGTACCCCCCAATTGCTGCATGTCACTAGAGGACAGCAAGGCAAGTAGAAGATGAAGCTTCCTTTGCGCACTGTGTACACCAGGGACATTTTATGGCGGTATAATGACTCTGTTCTGCCAATTAAACGCTGTTAGACGTCCCCGCATTGCACGAGAAAGAAGAGCGTCTTCTTCATAAAGCCGTCTTATCTGTGGCAGCCCCGTAAAAAGACAAGTATGTCAATACCCGAGTCAGAGTAAGCTGGGAGCAGACAGCAATCATACCCCAATCCTCAACAGTATCCAGCCTGACACCGCCGTGACATATCCTTCTATTAGGCAAATACCAAATTAAACCCAGATGCTTGTCTCCTGGGGTAGAGGAGGAGGGGGCGAGGGATGAGAGGGCCTCACAACAGGATAAATAGACGCGTCTTTTTACATGAGGGGAAAGAAATCTTGATTTATGAAGATGCGAGTAATATGCTCACTCATTCTGACACACAAAAATACTCAGGTTGCACTTGGTGACAGTGATGGAAAGTGACAGGGACCACTTACTGGAATTACCAAAAAAGGGGGCAGCAAAGGCAGAAACGGCTATTTTTGGATCTGTGTCTGCACGTCGCAGACATTATTCAGCCGAGAGCAGATCAGTAGAGAGATACGACTTCTTATATTAGAACTAAACTGATCCTTAAAAGATATTATCCACGGTATAGGATAAATGGAAATTTCTTCATATCGCACCTGACTAATGACAGGTATGGTGCAGATGGTTCTGATATGGTTCTGACTTAAAGCAACTCTGTACCCACAATCAGCCCCGCCAACCGCTTGTAAGGTAGGATAGTTGCTTTTCATCTAAAAAACAACTTTTAAACTTGCAGCCCTGTGTCAAATTGGCGTGGCCTAGAAAGTCTGTGCCCTAGGCCTGCACCGCCTCTCCGTCCCTCCTCCCCGCCCTCTTCACCATTAGGAATGCCCCAGGCAGGATTTCTCCTAATCATCACTTGTCTGAACACTGCATGTGTGTTGAATGGTTAAGGGACCTGTGCAGTGATCGGACATGTGATGATTAGGAAAAATCCTGCTCAGGGGTGTTTCTAATGCATTATACAAGGTTTACAATAAAGCTTATTTGGGTCTGGATTCTAGACATTAGACTCCAATGTTGTCCCAAGGCTTTGTGCCAAATTTCTGTTTGGGATCTCTGTCACAGATTCCGTTAACTGCATAAAAAAGGCACCGCACTGTTCGTTGGATGGTGGGCACCAGTGGATCCTGACGGATCCCATTTACTTTTGTTGAGTCTATCTTTAGCAGGAAATACACAAGCACTGTCACTATCACACAAAGTGGATACACCATCCCACATCAACTAATCCCCATCTATAATAGGGCTCCCCATACTAGCTCACTCCATGTAACTCCATGTAGAATAAGATTGGAATCCCCCACCGCCATGTTACTAACCATACAGAAGCAGCAGCCTGACTAAATATTATAACGTAAAAGGCACACATAAATATAATGTGAGGATAAAGCGCCTTTACGTCATAGTTCTCGCCTTAATCAGCCTCCTTACACCGCTGCTATTCATTAGAATTTCTGAAAAAGATACTTAAAAAAGGGGTTTTGTAAAGCAAACGAGCCCTTTATGTAAAGAAGCATAACAAGAGACCCTGGCTGCTTTATTAACAAGTCGACATATCTTCATCTCTTGTTTTTTTTATTAGTCTGCCAAGAAACTGTGTAAATCACATATCTCTTATTACAGGGATTAATCCTAGCGTGGATGATGTAAAAATTATTACTGCAATTTAGATACTTTAAGAGATTCTCTGCTTTGGACCATTCCTTGTTAAGGGTTCCTTGACAATAACGTGTCCTTCTATAGGGACAATGACGATCTGCTGTAACCTATAGGGAAGATTAGCAGCATACGTTCACCTTGCCTGCAGCGCCAGCACAGGAGAAATAAAGTGTTACACAGTGCCCATTTAAATCAATAGGTTACCTGTGTAATGAAGGACAGGGCAGGTAGCCCAGAGTAAGTGACACTCTTCTGTCTTGCCAAGTGGGTAGGAACTTGAAAAGAGAAAAACATTCGACTGTGTATGAAAATGGATTTTCCAAACTTCAGCTCTCTTAAATCACCTCTTTTCCTTCAAGTCAGTGTTTCACTGCAACTGGGAGTCTTAAAACACAACTGGGGATATATGCCAAGCGGGAAAACTCTCTAGAAGGAACCCCATCTGTAGACAGTTGTTTTGGGGTTATTTCCCTTTGTCAGCACAGTGCAGCCTCTTAAAGGGGAACTATCAGCAGGTTAGACAAATCTAAAATGCTGAAAGCTCCCTAGTGGGAACGGGGCACTGAGGATGAAGGTATGTCTCTTACCTTCATCCTTCTTCGCCGTTCCAATGCTGTTAGCTGTGAAATCTTCTGCCTGGTAAGCTGTTAGGAGCACCGATCTGGCCCACCCCCTCTATTGATAATCATTAGATTTCCCCAGTGCTCCTAATGGCTTACTGGGTAGAAGATTTTACAGCTAACAGCACAGGAATGGCGCTGAGGATGAAGGTAAGAGACCCTGTGCCCACTAGGAAACCGTCAGAAGGTAAGATTCGTCTCACCTGCTGATAGTTCCCCCTTAAGAAACCTATTGTTGTGGTGTAATATTTCTCTGGATCCCATGCGACACTGTTGCCATATGCATAAACCCTAAGAAAATAAATTACATCAAATCCTGAATTTTCATTTAAAAGCTCCAGCTCTTTATACACCATTGTTCCAGAACTGTTGTGTGGAAATAGGAGGAAATGGCTGCAATCGTGCTCTATTAGTGCAGGTGCCAGCTCTCAGCCAAGTGCCACGTGCAGCTGCTTGGACTCTAGAAGTATAAGAACTTCCTCCTCTATAACCTGACAATAAAACCATTATAATGTGGATTTGCCTTCAGCCATGATGAGCTCTGATCCTGGCCTAGTTTCTGCAGGCAGGTCATAGCTACACGGCGTCCTGTCAAGGTGAAGGTGTTTCATTTCAGTGGAGCGGGCAACAAATGAAAGATGTGAATTACAAAGCATCCTGGGATGCGCCCGTACAATCCAGGGTCCTGTCTCTTGGTTGAGAGACAGGTTATTAGCATAGGAGCTGTAAAATGAGTTCAATATTCTATGCAAGAGCACAAAGACTACATGTTTGTATCTTAAATGAAGCTCTATTTCAGATTGCTACACAATGGCGGATGTTTAGAGAAATGCGCCTGCTAGTAAGCCTATGCCTCCATATTTTTAACCTCAAGATAGCAGATGTTTTTCATGAAAAAAGGCTGAAAATTTCTTGTTTTTAAGCTGTTTTTTCCCAGTTTTTGAAACATCTTTTACACTTTTTCATCCATTAATTTTTCGTACAGCAAAAGGTATTATACAAATTGTAAACCTGTAAACCTGTAAATACAAGTAAACCTGTCATTTTTAGGGGGGGGGGGGGGGGAATGCCCCCAAAAGGGTGAAAAATATACAAAAAAATAAAATAAAAAAAGGATATTGGGTTTAGTTTTTGGCTATATTACTTTGGTAAAGTTGTGAATGTGAATTTACAGTCATTTAAGTTGCTGAGTGTTTTATACTCAAGAAATTTTTAGACGCTCTGAAGGTATAAAATCTCAGTTTTACAACTCAAAAATAGCCAAAAGTACTATTTGTGAACATATTGTAAATTTAATACACAATTTCACAATACTGGGAGAATATGCAAAGTAATGTAAAGTAGGGCTGGGCAATTTGGCCAAAAAAATGATATCTTGATTTTTTTTTAAACAATGGGCGATACACAATTTAAGGGTATATCAAAGAAAGAAAGCTATGCCAAAAAGTACCATAGCACACCAAAATAGGTAAAGTTGAATAAAAGTACTTTATTAGAACAGGTACAATGTTAAAGACAAATGATCCCATAAACTTAAAACCAATTAAAAATGATGGACACACATGGAGGTACCCGGTATGGCACCATCCACAATGGCACCCCAATAAAGGTATAACACACACCCTGTATAAGTAAAGTGCAAGATGTAAACCACAATAAAGAAACCAATATATGAATATACAGCCCAAGTAATGTACTTAATCAACAATATCCCAAAAATATACACGCACTGTGACCAATAGTATAAACAATGATGAAAAAAGTGATAAAAAATCAAATCAGACCACAAGATGTCAACATAAGTATAAAGTAACAGGGTGGTGATGGGGTGTCAAGGGAGAGAGCCCCACTTCCTGAGGAAGTCCGGTTGGGCGGACGGAACGCGTGGGGCTCTCTCCCTTGACACCCTTTAACATTGTACCTGTTCTAATAAAGTACTTTTATTCAACTTTACCTATTTTGGTGTGCTATGGTACTTTTTGGCATAGCTTTCTTTCTTTGATACAGCTACAATTGTTTGTATGCCCACCATCTAGCACCCACTATTATTATTTGGTTGTGCATGTCCCAATTTGTGTTTGTTATAGGTTGACACAATTTAAGGGTGCCTTCACACGTACCGGTACTGCAGCGGATTTAACGCTGCGAATTCGCATCAAAATGCGCTGAGGATCCAGTGCCATTCATCCCTATGAAAGCACATACTTTGCATTGAGTATGTGAGTTAACCCGCCGCCGCCCGCCACCGTGAGCATATATTACCTGTTCGGCGCTATGGCTGCATGTGAGGCTCCCAGCTCCTATCAGATACGACATAGAGAGAAAAAGAGCTGTTGCACCTCACACCTATGGCTGACACTAATGCCACTCAGCTACATTTAAAAACCAACGCCAGGATGTTGGTATATAATTTGACCAAACCATATTGCCCCATGTACCACATGCCAGTCTCCTGGTTCACATGGGTCCCTACACTATCTCCACACTGTGGAGGTAAGGGAGGCCCACCGATCCTGCTCAGCCAATCAGTACACAGCCCCACATGCAGCCGCGGCGCAGAACAGGCAATGTATGCTCTCGGCGCCGCCGGGGGGGGGGGGGGGGGGGGGGGGGGGGGGTTAATCGGCCGCGGCACTGGATCCGCATCGTATTTCGCTGTGAATTCGCTGCGAATCCGGTACGTGTGAAGGTACCCTAAGTCTTGAGTTTCTCTTTAATTTTTTTTATAATTAAACTGAACTTTTTTTTTCCTTGCACACAGTTTCTGATACTATTTTAATGGTGTTTGACGCAGCAAGTGTAATAGTGCCCCTTCTTTGTCCCATAAAAGTGGTTATGCCCAATATGTGCTCCTAAATAGTATTCAGGCCGCTCTGTGCCCCTATATAGTAAACTAGCCTCCTTTGTGCCCCCATAGAGTAAAAGAGGTCTATTGTGCATCCAGGGGCGTAGCTAATGTCTCTTGGGCCCTAGTGCAAGAGGTCAACTTGGGCCCCCCCCCCTTTCTCGATGCTATTGGTATATATATATCAAGACTGATATTACCAATAATATTATCACCATACATATTACCGCCATACTGTTACTAACCAAATCCTGTTTACTGAGACCAATATTGACAATATTACCAGTACACAAGGGGAAATATTACAGCCACACCACAACCATCACCACCATATTGTTACAGACCAAATCCAGTATACTAAATCCAATAAAACCCAGTACCAGATAACAAGTAACAAATAATTCCACCACATGCCGACTAAAACCACCACATACTGACTAACACCCTGCTGCTACTGACTAATACCACCACATACTAACACCACCACATACTAACACCACCGCTGCTACTGAATAAAATCCTCTGTACATAGACCAATATCACTTCATACAGTCATATAGAGGTGGATGCACTGTACACAGGATCTATACACCATATATATTACAGTGCAGTTATATCAAGTGACTCACAGGGGACCTCTTCTCTGATCGGAGTTCTTCCCTTTTCATCTTCTCCATCTGTCCTGGGCCATTATGGGAACTTCTCCGAGCCACGAATCCACAGAATCTGTCAGACAGACATATTAGGCTCCTCACACTGACATTATCTTCTTCTCTCTACACACTGCACATCTGTACTGTCCCCTTTACACCCTCATTTTTTAGGTAGCCCTGACACTATGTGACCCCCCCTTACAGTACATGCCCCTCTGTGCATGCCCTATTGTATACACCCCCGTGTGGTCCACCTTATAGATGGCCCCCCAATGTTTCCCCCTTATAGATGGCCCCCGTTTTGTCCCTCTTATAGATTCCCCCCCATGTTATCCCCCATATAGATGGCCCCCCATTTTATCCCCCTTACAGATGCCCCCCATGTTGTCCCCTCCTTCTGCCCCTTCATCACCATACTACTACCCCTTTCATCCTCCTGCCCCATCCATCATCATACTACTACAACTTTCATCCTCCTGCCCCTCCATCATCATACTACTACCCCTTTCATCCTCCTGCCCCTCCATCATCATACTACTACCCCTTTCATCCTCCTGCCCCTCCATCATAATACTACTACCCCTTCATCCTCCTGCCCTTTCATCATCATACCACTACACCCTTCATCATCCTCTTGTTCCTTAATCATCATACCACTACACCCCCATCATCCTTGTGTACCTTCATTATCATACCACTACACCCCTCATCATCCTGTTTCTTCATCATCATACCACTACACCCCATCATCATCCTCTTGTTCCATCATCATACCACTACACCCCTCATCATCCTCTTGTTCCATCATCATACCACTACACCCCTCATCATCCTCTTGTTCCATCATCATCATACCACTACACCCCTCATCATCCTTTTGTTCCATCATCATACCACTACACCCCCCATCATCCTCTTGTTCCATCATACCACTACAGCCCCCCATCATCCTCTTGTTCCCTCATCATCATACCACTACACCCCTCATCATCATCCTCTTGTTCCATCATCATACCACTACACCCCTCATCATCCTCTTGTTCCATCATCATCATACCACTACACCCCTCATCATCCTCTTGTACCATCATCATCATACCACTACACCCCATCATCATCCTCTTGTTCCATCATCATACCACTACACCCCTCATCATCCTCTTGTTCCATCATCATACCACTACATCCCTCATCATCCTCTTGTTCCATCATCATCATACCACTACACCCCTCATCATCCTTTTGTTCCATCATCATACCACTACAGCCCCCCATCATCCTCTTGTTCCCTCATCATCATACCACTACACCCCTCATCATCATCCTCTTGTTCCCTCATCATCATACCACTACACCCCTCATCATCCTCTTGTTCCATCATCATAACACTACACCCCTCATCATCCTCTTGTTCCATCATCATACCACTACACCATTATCATCCTCTTGTTCCATCATCATCATACCACTACACCCCTCATCATCCTCTTGTTCCATCATCATACCACTACACCCCCCATCATCCTCTTGTTCCATCATCATCATACGACTACACCCCTCATCATCCTCTTGTTCCATCATCATACCACTACACCCCCATCATCCTCTTATTCCATCATCATACCACTACACCCCCATCATCCTCTTATTCCATCATCATGCCACTACACCCCCATCATCCTCTTTTTCCATCATCATACCACTACACCCCCATCATCCTCTTTTTCCATCATCATACCACTACACCCCCCATCATGCCCTTTAAAACAAAAAAATATATACTCACCTGAATGGTTTCTCCAGTCTTCTAGTCACACGCGCTGGCGGGCTTACCGCGGCGGGGCGGAGCTTCCACTGAAGGGGCGGGACCTGTTTTTTTGCTCATGAGATGCTCCCAGCCCCGCAAGTCAGCCGGGGGCCCATCCCAGCCTGCCTCTTGTGATCGCAGGCAAAACATTGCTTGCGGTCACAAGAGGGAGTGGGAGGTGAGCGGTGCAGTGGCAATGGGGGGCCTCGCGGGCCCCCGGCCCCCTTGGTAGCGGCCCTGTTGCAACAGCGACCCTTGCGACCGCGGGAGCTATGCCACTGTGTGCATCTATATAGTAGTTAGCCCTCTCTGTGCATCCATGTAGGTAGCCCCCCCTCCTCCCTGGTTGTTATGCTGTCCAGTAAGTAGAATCACCCATGTACCCACCATGTAGGTAGTCCCCCTCCACCCAGTAAATTGTATTGCCCATGTAGTTTATTCCTTTATAACCCCCACCTGTATGTAATCCACCCTGCAGTAATCCCTACTAGGGATGGTCCGAACCAGTAATCCCTACTAGGGATGATCCGAACCGAGTTTGGTTCAGGTTCGTACGAACCCGAACTCTCAGTAATGATTCCTGCTGTCTGCCTGCTCCGTGCAGTGGGCGGATCCAGCAGGAGAACCGCCTGGAAAACTGGGATACAGCCATAGGCTGTATCCCAGTTTTCCAGGTGGTCCTCCCGCTGTATCCACCCGCTCCACGGAGCGGGCAGACAGCGGGAATCAAGTCCCTGACAGGCTTTATCTGAAATGCTTATTTGTAATGGTGGGAGGATTAATCACAGTGAGTTCATTAGCAACTTGACTTCGGTTTAACCCTTCCAGCATTACAAATAAGCTACAATGTTGCAGATAAAGCCAGTCAGGGACTTGTTTATATGGGCTGTCTCAGAAGGGAGAGGGGAAAAGGGGGAGACAGAGAGAAAAGCTAACACATACATTTTTGTGTCTTCAACAGAAAGCAGTAGCTCAGAACTGGGAGAAGGAGAATGAATAGATAATATGTATGGAAGTAAGTTTTAGTCTCACCATGGGCAGCAACATATCAAAAGTTATGTTTGAATGGAATGCATATTGTCAGCAACCCTAACTGCGAATTAATCAAATTAATTCGATGAATCCCCTGCCCTACTGTACAGGTATAAATGATATGCAAAGTACCACCTTTTAATGGTAGGTTTAAGGTAATGTTTGTCTTCTTTAGGAAGCCTTAGAACATGATTAGGGATTGAATAAGCCAAGCCCGAACATCACCCAAAGGGGGAAATCACAAATTTGTAGACAACTTGGTACCCTGCTCTGTATGAGGAGCAACAACTCTGAACTTTCCCATCTGGCCCATTAAATTCCTAATCAGGTTTCAAGGCTTCTTATAGGAGTCAAACAATCACTTGAAGCAAAGCTACCTCCAATTTGTGGTTCCAGGAATCTACTTTGTATATCCTTCTTCCTATAATTCCCAGTGAAGCATGAATGGCCTCTAAGTTTCTACATGGCTTTATGGCCCTCTCCTTAAGGAGAAATGTTACCCTTATGGTCTCAGTACAGGGATGATGCACATAGTGATGTAATAGAAATGGGAATATGCACAGTGATGCCACAGTACAGTAATAATGCACACAATGATGTCACAGAATTGTATTAATATACACAGCGATGTCACAGAATTGGAATAATATACACAGTGATGTCACAGAACAGGAATAATATACAAAGTGATCTCACGTTTTTGGGATAACACATACTGTCATAATGCACACAGTGATGTCACTATTGTGCAGAAGTGCTTTAATAGTTGTTGTATTGCTATGCCTTCTACCCTGGTAGTTGCACCTACATTATCATCTTCATGTCAAATTCACATTATTCTGGTACAGTGGGATGCTGTAGCTGTGATGCTGGCCTTTCACGCTGGTTCACATATGGGTCATCTCCTGTGATGTCCTTAGGCCGAGCTTTGTCAAGGAATGCTACCGTAACCCTGAGGCAAACTCACTTTTCATGGCTTGAGACTTCACCCTTTCTGTCACATGCCACATTATATATTTTACGTTTATTCAACATTAACTATCAAATGACAAATTTCATGATAGAACATTATTTTAGAACTAATCTGAAACCACAAAGAGCCTTGGGCTACTTTGTAAGTACTGAGCCCAGTCCACATAATACAGCTATAGGTGTATACTGTATTAGACTTAGCCCAGCCAGAAATATTTCTTACGCTCCATGACTGCTGGGAAGGTGTTCTCACCACCATTGCTGCCCTCTGAAAATAATTAATTCTAACAGAAACTGCAGCTGCATCCCCCTCCTCCCCTAATTCTGGCTTCTATATACTCTACCACCCTAGATTTATTTTTGTACAACAATCGGATATCTGTGGGGTTGCTTAGGAGCATTGTTTGGCCACATAAAGGTCAGCTATTTTATTTATTCATATGCAACGTGTTTTACAAGTTAACAACTTGCTTCATCAGGTGTCAGATCAGATGCCTGATGAAGAAAGCTGTTCACTTGTGAAATGCGTTGCATGCGAATAAGTAAAATAGTCCTACCTTCAACATCAAGTTGCTGACCTGTATGTGGCTTAAGACTGCTCCCAAGCATGATATCCGATTGTTGCACCTGTAGTGAACCCTTGGTCCTTAAAGTAGAGGGGCGGAGCAATGTCAGCCGAGTCCCGGGCCCTCTTCGATATTGCTGTTATCAGTGTTGTGCCTGCGTTTGCACTCTTCTTTAAGCGGAGATTTATTAGGGGATCGGTTAACATATACCGCACACATCTATGAGATCCCTTTGCTATTGGAGCGCTGCTTCTCGCCTTCTCTTTAGGGGCTGAGGCTGGAAACAAAATCACAGGCTGCTGGAACTTACCCCTCATCCTCATCTTTTCCCATGTACTAAATACAGACCTCTAGGTTTTCTGTAAATGCAGCTGATGATATTCATCCAACACATTGAGCACAAATGTCACTGAAGTGAAAATATTTAATGACAATCGGAGCAGTCACACGGCTACCATATGCACCAGACTTAATGTATATGCCACTGTTTTATAGCATTCTCCCGCTTGCCCTAATGAGGTTGCATCCATCTGCCTGCCCTGTATATTCTTCAGCTTTATATTAACAGGCCTATTCATTTCCTGCTATTTTCACTCCTTTGAGGTCCATTGATATTCACTGCTAGAGACTTCATGATTTTATCTTAAAATAAATTCAATTCATTAACTCGGGATGCATTGCAGGGGTATTCCCATCTCATAACCTGACTCAGTATCACTAGAATACTTTACCACTCCTGGTTTTGGTTGACAAAAATACTTAGCAAAAATAACTTAAACATAGACTTAAAGCGAATGTACCATCAGGTACCTTTGCTTAAAGTTTTGCACATGAATAGAACAGCGGCTGCGCAAGGGAGCCGATGCCGCGGTCCTTTTCTTAAACTGCGGCCCAGTTGCTGCATTGGGCAGGCGCCCCTGACTACACTCTACCTCTCTAATGCTTGGTGCACTTTACTCCATTTCTGATTTTCTTTAGTTTTTATTTGCACCTTTTTACCACCTTTTTACCATTTTGTTCTATGGAGATTACTTGGGCCTTCATAAAATTGACTAAAATCCGCCTCCCACTCACCTGCCACTCAGCTACTTGTCAATCAATATTAAGCCTTCCATCTATGTCTATTTTAATATTAAACTGAATAATTTTGACAGCAAATCTCACTATAGATGCAAATTATGCATAAGCGGCACGTCTCTTTTTGTTGTTCTTGTATACTTAATGGATGTTAGTTCTCCCTAAAATAAAAAAAAACACTGCTAGATAAGTCCATGAGTCATCTGCTGTTGTCAAATCCCGCATCTATGTATTGTAATAGCTAGATGGAAAATAACAGGGTCACCTTTACAGCTTCCCATAGGGGGTGCCATTCTAACATTCCCCAAATATTGCATGAAATGCCACACTGGCCATGACATGGCATGGCCGCTGCTTCCTATCTAAGGTTATATGCACACTAAGCAATTCTCACAGAATTTCGAGCACATTCTGCGTCACAATGTGCACAGAATCCGCTTGAAATACCTCCCGTTAAATTAAAACATTGCTCTTTTCTCTAGATATTAAAGGAGAAGTCCGGAATTTTTTTTTATTAAAGTATTGTATTGCCCCCAAAAGTTATACAAATTACCAATATACACTTATTACGGGAAATGCTTATAAAGTGCTTTTTTCCCTGCACTTACCACTGCATCAAGGCTTCACTTCCTGGATAACTTGGTGATGTCACTTCCTGGATAATATGGTGATGTCACTTCCTGGATAACATGGTGATGTCACGACCCGACTCCCAGAGCTGTGTGGGCTGTGGCTGCTGGAGAGGATGATGGCAGAGGGATGCTCAGTGTCCCCCCAGTGCCCTGTGTCCCTCAGTGTCCCCCTACCATCATCCTCTCCAGCAGCCACAGCCCGCACTGCTCTGGGAGGTGACATCACCATGTTATCCAGGAAGTGACATTACCATGTTATCCAGGAAGTGACATCACCATGTTATCCAGGAAGTGGCATCACCAAGTTATCCAGGAAGTGAAGCCTTGATGCAGTAGTAAGTGCAGGGAAAAAAGCACTTCGGGGGAGATTTATGAAAGGCTGTAAATATACACGTAGTGTAAACTGCCCAATCACAGCTCAGCTTTCAGCTCTGGTTAAATATAAGAAGAGCTGTGATTGGTTTCTGTGGGCAGTTTACACCAGGTGTATATTTAGACCCTTTCATTATTTCCCATAATAAATGTATATTGGTGATTTGTATAACTTTGGGGGGGGGGGGGGGGGGCAATACAATACTATAATAATTTTTTTTTGCTGGACTTCTCCTTTAATGGGCTTTTAACGTATCCGTGCACACAAGGGAATTTCCGCATGGAATTTTCCATCCCGGATCCGCGTTCCACACAAGGAACTGACATGTCAATTCTTTAGGGGGATTGAGAAATCCTATAGATCCTATAGAAATCAATGGGACTTGAATTCTGCTTGCATTTCGCTCCTATTCTGCTTCTATTCTGCCAGAGCAGAAAGAGAGAGGAATTTCAAGCAGAAATTCGCTACGGTTGAATAGCGGTGCGCAGCAAAATACAGATGAAAAAGACGGATAGCAAAAACGCAGTGTGAACCTAGCCTAACATAGATGGGAATCTTGCACAGAGAGGAAGCTGACACCGATGGCAGGATTAAGGTGCTCAGATCCTTACACTTGTCCATTTTTCCTGCTTACAGCATCAGTTTTCAGAGCTGACCCTGCTAACAAAGCGCAGCTCTCTCTCAATCGGGCGTTACATGAGATCTGTTAATTTTTTTTTTTGCAAAGGTTTCTATCAAAGCTTCCTATATATTTATGGTTTGTTCTTCGTTCTTCTTATATAGCTTTATTATGGTAACTGTAACGATAATGTGAGCACATGACACAAGAAGATCATGAGCTGTGATAACGGGTTATGTATGTGCAGGCATATCTATGTGTCGTAGGTTTACCACAATGTACATTACATACGGCCACTTCCTTCTCTGTAATCTGATGAACTAATGTGTAATAATGGAAATAATTATAATTATATATATATATAATGCATAGGATGGGTGATAATAGGTATATGCTGGCACTCCTACTGATTATAAGAAGAAGGGGCATGAGGGCACCAAGGAGCTGTTTGTATGGAGCAGCGGTCCATGTAAAGTCTATAGAGCTGAGCAATGTGGTTAGGATCTAATGATTGGAGGGGGTCCCAAGGATCATACATTTACCTATATGCGCACTGTCAGAAAATAATGTTAAAGGGATAGTTCAGCAAAAAAAAAAAAAAAGACTTTGAAATCAACTGGTGCCAGAAAGTTCCAGAAACTTGTAAATTATGTCTTCTAAAAAATCTCCAGTCTTCCAGTACTTATCAGCTGATATATGTCCTGCAGTAAGTAGTGTATTCTTTCAAGTTAAACACAGTACTCTGTGCTGCCACCTCTATCCATGTCAGGAACTGTCCAGAACAGTAGCAAATCCCCATAGAAAACTTCTACTGCTCTCAAGACTGGAAAGAATACACCACTTGCAGGACATACAGCAGCTGATAAGTACTGGACTTGAGATTTTTTTAATCACTTTCTGGCACCAGTTCATTTGAAAGGATTTTTTTGCTGAAGTACCCCTTTAAAGCGAATTTACCATCAGGTACAGCAATTTAAAAAAAAATACTCTGTTGGCACAGCGTGGTGATCCCAGTGGCACGGTCTTTTTTTTTAAATGCTGCAAGCCTCCATCAATAGGGCCATGTCATCAAGAGGAGAGGCAGTTGGGGGTCTCCGGGCCCGCCTCCAGTGCATAGAGCCGGCCGGTGAACAAAAACAAAGATGGTGTTCAGTACGGGTACGGGGCGGCATTTTGAAAAAAGGACTGTGACACCGGGATCATCATACTGGCAGCGACAGGGTACTGTAAAAAAAAAAATGCTGTGCCTGATGGTACATTTGCTTTAAATCGCCAGGGGAGGTGATATACTACATCTACACACGCTCAGTCCATTTGGTCTTTAGTAACAGCAACAAAGGAGACCAAATGCAGGAAGTGATGTCCGCTGTCCCTTTGCCCTGCACAGACTGGCCCAGTGAAGATGAATGCTGATTGGCCCAGCAGGCGTGCATGCGCCTGTACACTGCTGCAACGAAGTAAACTAATGGTACTTTTACACGGTGCGATAATTCGCCCGATCGCACGATTAACGATTTTGAATGAACAATGTTTTTTTTATAACGATCAGCGTTTAGACGGAACGATACATCGTACGGAAAATTCGCTATGCAATCGTTTTGCGATCGTTTAAGCCTATCTCACACATAGGGGAAATCGTTGAAAGAATGTTTACACTGAACAATCTGCGATTTTTTTGCGAACGATCAACGATGATTTGTGAACATGTTGAAAGATCAAAATGAACGATTTTATGCTCGTCGTTTGCTCGTTCGCTGCGTTTACACGTACGATTATCGTTCGAATTTGACCGTTATCGTGCAAAAACGAACGATCAATCGTCCCATGTAAAAGTACCATAACTGATGATAAAGGCCCAGACAGTGAAATGGAGAAGCACAAGGAGCACCAAATGGACCGCTACAATGGCGAAATTTAAATAAAAAACAACAGAATACAAACGACACGCATCAACTATATATTTGCTCTGTTTTTTTTTGTTTGTTTGTTTTTATGGTCACTGTTGTTCAAACTTTGCATAAATAAATAGTACAAATGAAGGAGAAGCTTTGTAATATATCTTATCAGAGAAAATAGCTCTTTTCTCCTCTTACCAGACTATTCCTCCTAAACTTTCATTCACTCTGAAAAGACAGCTCATTTCCATCCTGAATTTATAAGACAGACTACTAGCTCAAGAGATCAAGTTACATTCAGCCCATACAGGTTTATGGAGAGGGGCAAGTAGTAAGTTGGGTGGGGGAGTTAGGGCTCTATTCCATCGGACGATTATCGTTCAGATTATCGTTAAATCATTCAAATCTAAACGATAATCGGTCGGTTGAAATGCAGTTAACGATTAACGACCGAACAAGAAATCGTTGATCGTTTTATAAGACCTGGACCTATTTTTATCGTTGCTCGTTCGCAAAATGTTCGCAAATCGTTCGCATTGAATAAGATGTTGTTTGGTCGTTCGCAGTAGATACGAACGCAATAGCGAAGAAAAAACAAATATGATCATAAGTAACGATTATCATTTTATGGAAATGAGTGAACATTTTCAGGTCTTTCGCAATAGCGGTCGTTTGAGATTGTTAATCGTTAACAATTATGCGAACAATAATCGTCCGGTGGAATAGGGCCCTTAGAGACTGCAAAAAGACAACACAATAGCTTGCTTATAAGTATTGGATCTCACCCCAGGGACTGATTTAGAGCTTGATTGCCGAGGGCCCTTCTTACAAGTAGGGATTGTCCGAGTGCACTCCCTAGGTTGAGCTGATCAAATTTACAAGTAGATACTTATGTTATTGTCTGTATGGCTATGAAGTGCGGCGTTCCTTTAAGAAGCAGATGCCGTACAATGTGATGCTGATCAGGGCATGCTCTGATAAATTCAATTTGTTCCTGTAGTTTGTCTGTATTTATAGTGCTGACATAATGTATAAACCGAGGGCTGCCTGATAACTAATCATTATGTGTAATTATATTTTATACCACTGCAAACTGCACGAACCATAGCACCCAAAATTACCCCTCATTCACACACACGCTTCATTCCCAGCCTAATTTACCAGCTATTTTCTTGTTGCAGTAATCTGGGATTAATTCACTTGTTCATGTTGAACAACAGGATACAACAAGCTGGCCGGCCTTAAAGGGGACCCGTCAGAAGGTCCCTTATTTTCACAGGAACTGAATATAAACCTGACAGCATTACTCTTTTCCAAATGGGCATCCACTTCCCCTGCAGAGAACTGAAGAGAGGCAGACGCCCAGGATCAGGTGAACGCACTGAATGGAAGAACCCCATTTTGGCTTTGCAGTCAAGGTTTAATGCCTTTTATTGGAAAAAAAAAAAAACAACAGGTATTTTTTTAGGATAAGCAGTCACATGTGTCTGTACATTAGGGGTAGCACTATTTCTGACCAGTATATAACCAGTACATGGAGTTTTTCAACAGTTTTCTCCATAACAGGCTTCATCTTTAGTTCTCAGTTTTCCCTACCTAGTGAGTGTAGACTAGCTGCTCCTATACACTTCACACAATAGAAGAGATGATCCTGCTCCCCTATATGTCCACACCACACTGTCAGGAGGAGCAGCAGCATGGAGGACATTAGAAAGCAGTACTAAGCAGTGTAAGCTGTGAATCCAGCATTGGATGAGATATAACATTAACTACAAGCTTCTGTAGTCTCTCATTTTGTCTCTATTTGCTTCTGCCTCTAGCTACTCCGCCTCCACTTTCCATAGAATTCAATGGGCAACTGCAACCTAATCACTAATCTGCCTAATGTTCGGGAGGGTAAGAAGGAGCCTGATAATGTAGCCATGGCTGCCCAGTTATCACTTGCATTCCAGGTCACATCCACAGTGATTATACCCAATGGCACCTGTGTCTTAGTCCTGTTCTTTACATGATGCCAATATAGCTACAGGATATACAGTTTAATAAACTAAAAGTGCAGGGCTGCAAAGTGCCAAGTCTACTGACTACTGGAGCTCCCAGCTCCTGGGGTCCTGCTGGTAATATGCCATAGTAGTGCAGACGACAGATTTGTACTAGTAACTGACTCTATAATAGAAGCTTATTAGTCTAATGAAGTACTAGCCCCGTAATGTCACTTCAAATGAGCATAACTGAGGGGCTTTTCACAGAAATGTGAATGAATAAATGATACATACTTAAAGGGAACCTGCCATCACTTTCATGCTGCCTGAACCACCATTATCTAGGGGATCCCCAGTGTCTTCTTCTTGCCCCACAAGCCTTAATTAATAGATCTATTCCTGTGAAGGTATAGAGAGCGATCTATCAAGACCAGTGGGGTAGGAAAAGACACCAGGGACCACCAAGATAACTCGGGGTTCAGGCAGCATGAAGGTGATGACACATTGTATAGATAGGACAATCCCTACAAACTCTCTATTATGGTAATAATTGGTGGATTCTCATTATAGGAACACCTCTAGTAGTCTGAGCAACCAGACGCTGCAAAAAGTACTCCATGTAGTATGCATGCCTGTACATTTCTCCCAAGAGGCAGTTTGTCTTTGTGGATAGCCGCCAGTAGGTACTGTCCCTTGTAGATAACCCCCCCCCCTTCCCGTAGGTAATTCCCCACCTGTAGAGAACCCCAGTAGGTGGTTTCCCCCTATAGATAGCCCCCAGTAGGTAGTTTCCCCTGTAGATAGGTATTCCCCCATAGATAGTCCCCAGTAGGTAGTTTCCCCCCATAGATAGCCCTGAGTAAGTAGTTATCCCCCTACTAGGTAGCCTTGCTCTGTAGATAGCCCCTAGTAAGAAGTTTCAACCTGTAGATAGCCCTCAGTAGGTAGTGGTAGTAGTAGGTAGTAGCCCATAATAGGTTGTTACCTACCTGTAAATAACTTTTAGTAGGTAGTTTTTCACCTTATAGATAGCATCCAGTAGGTATTTTACACCCCCCCCCCCCATATAGCCCTCAGTAGGTAGTTTCCCCCTGTAGATAGACCCTAGTAGATAGCTTTCCACTGTATATAGCCTCTAGTAGGCAGTTTCCCCCTGCAGGTAGCCCTCAGTAGGTAGTTTCACCTTGTGGATAGCTCCTCCTTAGGTAGTTTCCCCCTGTATATAGCCCCTCCTTAGGTAGCTTCCCCCTGTATATAGCCCCAGTAGATAGTTTTCCCCTGTACATAGCCCCCAGTAAGTAATTTGCCATTGTAGATAGCCTCCCGTAGTTAGTTCCCCCTTGTAGATAGCCCCAAGTAGGTTGTTCCCCCTGTAGATAGCATAGTTGGCAATTTCCCCCTGTAGCCCCCTGTAGGTAGTGTCCCCTCTGTGATAACTCTCATTAGGTGCGCTTGAGCGCTTTCACTAGCAGCCGGCAGTGTTGTCGTTTGGCTGGTCTCCCTGAGTTCAGCAATCTGTTTCTTTCATGGCTCTATTAGGCATTGCTCCCACCTAGCCAGAATCCTGCTCCAGACTGATGAGGGGCAACACCCCGAAACAGCTGTATGTGGATGGTTACCTAGCCTTGGTTTATCCCTTGTCATTACATTGACTTATAGGGCCACTTAATATGGTGGTTTTGGTGGTTTCCTAACAGGAGCTGCCCCTTGGCCGGGTCCTTCCCGGAGAGATATCTGGCTAGTCCTGTGTTTTGAGACTCTTCAATAAGGTCCATAGGCTCTTCTTTTGCATATTCACGTTTCCCAGGGGGCAATGCACCTAGGACTTCACTGCATTGAGCTCTTTCACTAGCAGCCGGCAGTGTTGTCGTTTGGCTGGTCTCCCTGAGTTCAGCAATCTGTTTCTTTCATAACCCCCATTAGGTAATATCCCCCTGTGCATAGCCCTTAGTAGGTAATTTCCCTGTGCAGATAGCTCTTAGTAGGTAGTTTCCCCCTGTAAAAGTGCCCTTGATTTCAGAGCGCTATACAAGCGATAGGGTTAAACAAACAGGAACATTACAAGATCAAAAAGACATAGCCCCTAGTAGGTAGTTACCCCTGTAGATAGCCCTAGTAGGTAGTTTTCCCCTGTAGATAGCTATTAGTAAGTAGTGTCTCCATGTAGATAGGTATTTGTAGGTAGTTTTTCCATTTAGATAGCTATTAGTAGGTAGTTTCTCCATGTAGATAGCTATTAGTAGGTAGTTTCTCCATGTAGATAGCTATTAGTAGGTAGTTTCTCCATGTAGATAGCTATTAGTAGGTAGTTTCTCCATGTAGATAGGTATAAGTAGGTAGTTTCTCCATGTAGATAGCTATTAGTAGGTAGTGTCTCCATGTAGATAGCTATTAGTAGGTAGTTTCTCCATGTAGATAGCTATTAGTAGGTAGTTTCTCCATGTAGATAGCTATTAGTAGGTAGTTTTTCCATTTAGATAGCTATTAGTAGGTAGTTTCTCCATTTAGATAGCTATTAGTAGGTAGTTTCTCCATGTAGATAGCTATTAGTAGGTAGTTTCTCCATGTAGATAGCTATTAGTAGGTAGTTTTTCCATTTAGATAGCTATTAGTAGGTAGTTTCTCCATGTAGATAGCTATTAGTAGGTAGTTTCTCCATGTAGATAGCTATTAGTAGGTAGTTTCTCCATGTAGATAGGTATAAGTAGGTAGTTTCTCCATGTAGATAGCTATTAGTAGGTAGTGTCTCCATGTAGATAGCTATTAGTAGGTAGTTTCTCCATGTAGATAGCTATTAGTAGGTAGTTTCTCTATGTAGATAGGTATTAGTAGGTAGTTTCTCTATGTAGATAGCTATTAGTAGGTAGTTTCTCCATTTAGATAGCTATTAGTAGGTAGTGTCTCCATTTAGATAGCTATTAGTAGGTAGTTTCTCTATGTAGATAGCTATTAGTAGGTAGTTTCTCTATGTAGATAGCTATTAGTAGGTAGTGTCTCCATGTAGATAGGTATTAGTAGGTAGTTTCTCTATGTAGATAGGTATTAGTAGGTAGTTTCTCCATTTAGATAGCTATTAGTAGGTAGTTTCTCCATTTAGATAGCTATTAGTAGGTAGTTTCTCTATGTAGATAGGTATTAGTAGGTAGTTTCTCCATTTAGATAGCTATTAGTAGGTAGTGTCTCCATGTAGATAGGTATTAGTAGGTAGTTTCTCCATGTAGATAGCTATTAGTAGGTAGTTTCTCCATGTAGATAGCTATTAGTAGGTAGTTTTCCCCTGTAGATGATGCTAAAAAAAACCACCAACATTTGCGATAAGCACGCCCTCCAAGTGCCCCAATGTGTAGAGCACAGCTGGTCCATTAATAACTGATCCTTTTAGTATGAGAGAAGTAAACCATGAGGCACGAGGACATCGGGCTCGCTGTCTAGACCAAATGCAATTGGCTTTAAAGTAGATGGACCTCTTCATACTAATGACCAATGACACTTTATTAGGCAGCCCTGTGTGTATTATGTATATGCCCCTTGTATCCTAAACCTTTAGTGTGCACCTCCCCGGCTGACCGCATAGGAATGTAATCCGTCTTCACTTGCAGATTGCCACAAATAATGCGATTGCCATGCACGCTGCGCTGTCAGGAGACATGTAATGCAATTCCCCTGCACTTCATGTAAGGTCTGTCCACATGTAATGAAATTATTCTGTACTCTCTCAGTCAGCCCACATATAATGCAATTCTCCTTCACCATCTCAGATGTCTTCACATATAATGCAATTCCATAACTATTTAACCTATGTTAACACGTTATGCTACACTGCCTTATCCTCACCCACAGACAATGTCTTGTACGCCTAGCCACATATAGGGCAAGTGTCTGCATTGTCTTATATCTGAGTTACTGCAAAACTACACCATCTTCTCATACCTGTCCATATCCAGCTCTGCTACATCCTCTCATATCAGTCCATAACCAGCTCTGCTACATCATCCAGCTCTGCTACATCCTCTCAGACCTGTCCATATCCAGCTCTGCTACATCTTCTCAGATCTTTCCATAACCAGCTCTGCTACATCTTCTCAGATCTGTCCATATCCAGCTCTGCTACATCTTCTCAGATCTGTCCATATCCAGCTCTACTACATCCTCTCATATCAATCCATAACCAGCTCTGCTACATCATCCAGCTTTGCTACATCCTCTCAGACCTGTCCATATCCAGCTCTGCTACATCTTCTCAGATCTTTCCATAACCAGCTCTGCTACATCTTCTCAGATCTGTCCATATCCAGCTCTGCTACATCTTCTCAGATCTGTCCATATCCAGCTCTACTACATCCTCTCATATCAGTCCATATCCAGCTCTACTACATCCTCTCATATCAATCCATAACCAGCTCTGCTACATCATCCAGCTTTGCTACATCCTCTCAGACCTGTCCCTGTCCAGCTCTGCTACATCTTCTCAGATCTGTTCATAACCAGCTCTGCTACATCCTCTCAGAAATGTCTATATCCAGCTCTTCCACATCTTCTCAGATCTGTCCACAAGCTCTGCTGCATCTTCCGAGATCTCTTTATAACCAGCTCTGCTACATCTCCTCAGACCTGTTCATAGCTAACTTCTTGTTACATCCTCTCAGATTTGTCTTTAACCAACTCTGCTATATATTCTCAAACCTGTTAACAGCCAGCTCTGCTACATCTTCTCAGATCTGTCCATAACCAGCTCTGCTACATCTTCTCAGATCTGTCCATAACCAGCTCTGCTACATCTTCTCAGATCTGTCCATAACCAGCTCTGCTACATCTTCTCAGATCTATTCATAACCAGCTCTGCTACATCTTCTCAAATCTGTCCATAACCAGCTCTGCTACATCTTCTCAGATCTGTCCATAACCAACTCTGTCACATCTTCTGAGACCTGTCCATATCCAGCTCTGTCACATCTTCTTAGACCTGTCCATTACCAGCTCTGCTACATCTTCTTAGATCTGTTCATAACCAGCTCTGCTACATCTTCTCAGATCTGTTCATAACCAGCTCTGCTACATCTTCTGAGACCTGTCCATATCCAGCTCTGTCACATCTTCTGAGACCTGTCCATAACCAGCTCTGCTACATCTTCTGAGACCTGTACATATCCAGCTCTGTCACATCTTCTGAGACCTGTCCATAACCAGCCCTGCACATCTTCTCAGATCTGTTCATAACCAGCTCTGCTACATCTTCTGAGACCTGTCCATAACCAGCTCTGTCACATCTTCTGAGACCTGTCCATAACCAGCTCTGTCACATCTTCTCAGATCTGTTCATAACCAGCTCTGCTACATCTTCTGAGACCTGTCCATAACCAACTCTGTCACATCTTCTGAGACCTGTCCATAACCAGCTCTGCTACATATTCTGAGACCTGTACATAACCAGCTCTGCTACATCGTTTTAGTGCTATGTTTACACACCAGATCGTTCAATAAAAACGTCTGTCATTCTCATGATGTGTGACCATAGGCTGCAACTGTACACATATAACGGACGTATATATAAGAGTCTTCATCAACTTAATTCCCCCCCAAAACCTTCCAAGACAGGATTCTATAAATGCATTGTACTCCATGCTCCAGAACTCCACCTGTAAGGCCTTGCTCCCAGTGCAGTTTTGGGGTTGGCTTATAATATGTACGCCAAAACTGCACTGTGTGAACAGACGTTTATCCCAGGTCTCCTGCACCTTCTAACACTTGTCCACATATCACACAGACAGGCGTCATCTCCTCATTCCTCACATCATTTACTTCTTCCCAGCTTTTCTTATATGGACTAAGATTTTCCAAACTCTTTAGCGTTCTTACTAACTAAAGCACGACTCTCCGGAATGTTCTAAGAACATATTACATATTACATATTGTCTGATAATATATAGTATATACACCCACCATCTTCTCTATCACTGCACAATCCTATAGCATCTTCCCTTACTATATGTATCTCTTCTCCAGCTACTCCTATGTGTTCCTTATCCTCTTACTCCTATATGTGATATAATTCTCCAGGCTCTCCTCTTACATTCCTATAGGTGACCCCTGGCCCCTTACCTCTATATGTGATACAATTCTCCAGGCTCTCCTCTTACCTCCCTATAGGTGACCCCTGGCCCCTTACCCCTATATGTGATATAATTCTCCAGGCTCTCCTCTTACCTCCCTATAGGTGACCCCTGGCCCCTTACCCCTATATGTGATATCATTATCCAGGCTCTCCTCTTACCTTCCTATATGTGACCCCTGGCCCTTACCCCTATATGTGATATAATTCTCCAGGCTCTCCTCTTACCTTCCTATAGGTGACCCCTGGCCCCTTACCTCTACATGTGATATAATTCTCCAGGCTCTCCTTCCTATAGGTGACCCCTGGCCCCTTACTCCTATATGTGATATCATTCTCCAGGCTCTCCTTCCTATAGGTGACCCCCTGGCCCCTTACCTCTACATGTGATATAATTCTCCAGGCTCTCCTTCCTATAGGTGACCCCTGGCCCCTTACTCCTATATGTGATATCATTCTCCAGGCTCTCCTCTTACCTCCCTATAGGTGACCCCTGGCCCCTTACTCCTATGTGATATAATTCTCCAGGCTCTCCTCTTACCTTCCTATAGGTGACCCCCTAGCCCCTTACCCCTATATGTGATATCATTCTCCAGGTTCTCCTTCCTATAGATGACCCCCTAGCCCCTTACCCCTATAAGTGATATAATTCTCCAGGCTCTCCTTCCTATAGATGACCCCCTAGCCCCTTACCCCTATAAGTGATATAATTCTCCAGGCTCTCCTTCCTATAGGTGACCCCCTAGCCCCTTACCCCTATATGTGATATAATTTTCCAGGCTCTCCTCTTACCTTCTTATAGGTGACCCCTGGCCCCTTACTACTATATATGATATAATTCTCCAGGCTCTCCTCTTACCTCCCTATAGGTGACCCCTGGCCCCTTACCCCTATATGTGATACAATTCTCAATGATCTCCTCTTACCTTCCTATAGGTGACCCCTGGCCCCTTACCCCTATATGTGATACAATTCTCCAGGCTCTCCTCTTACCTCCCTATATGTGACCCCTGGCCCCTTACCCCTATATGTGATATAATTCTCCAGGCTCTCCTTCCTATAGGTGACCCCTAGCCCCTTACCTCTATATGTGATATAATTCTCCAGGCTCTCCTCTTACCTTCCTATAGGTGACCCCTGGCCCCTTACCCCTATATGTGATATAATTCTCCAGGCTCTCCTCTTACCTTCCTATAGGTGACCCCTGGCCCCTTACCTCTACATGTGATATAATTCTCCAGGCTCTCCTTCCTATAGGTGACCCCTGGCCCCTTACTCCTATATGTGATATCATTCTCCAGGCTCTCTTTCCTATAGGTGACCCCCCTAGCCCCTTACCCCTATATGTGATATAATTCTCCAGGCTCTCTTTCCTATAGGTGACCCCCTAGCCCCTTACCCCTATATGTGATATAATTCTCCAGGCTCTCTTTCCTATAGGTGACCCCTGGCCCCTTACCCCTATATGTGATATAATTCTTCAGGCTCTCCTCCCTATAGGTGACCCCTAGCCCCTTACCTCTATATGTGATATTCTCCAGGCTCTCCTTCCTATAGGTCACCCCTGGCCCCTTACCCCTATATGTGATATCATTCTCCAGGCTCTCCTCTTACCTCCCTATAGGTCACCCCTGGCCCCTTACTCCTATATGTGATATAATTCTCCAGGCTCTTCTCTTACCTTCCTATAGGTGACCCCTGGCCCTTACCCCTATATGTGATATAATTCTCCAGGCTCTCCTCTTACCTTCTTATAGGTGACCCCTGGCCCCTTACCCCTATATGTGATATAATTCTCCAGGCTCTCCTCTTACCTTCCTATAGGTGACCCCTGGCCCTTACCCCTATATGTGATATAATTCTCCAGGCTCTCCTCTTACCTTCCTATAGGTGACCCCTGGCCCCTTACCCCTATATGTGATATAATTCTCCAGGCTCTCCTCTTACCTTCCTATAGGTCACCCCTGGCCCCTTACCTCTACATGTGATATAATTCTCCAGGCTCTCCTTCCTATAGGTCACCCCTGGCCCCTTACTCCTATATGTTATATAATTCTCCAGGCTCTCCTCTTACCTTCCTATAGGTGACCCCTGGCCCTTACCCCTATATGTGATATAATTCTCCAGGCTCTCCTCTTACCTTCCTATAGGTGACCCCTGGCCCTTACCCCTATATGTGATATAATTCTCCAGGCTCTCCTTCCTATAGGTGACCCCTAGCCCCTTACCTCTATATGTGATATAATTCTCCAGGCTCTCCTCTTACCTTCCTATAGATGACCCCTGGCCCCTTACCCCTATATGTGATATAATTCTCCAGGCTCTCCTCTTGGGATCCTATTACACTGAGTGATTTTTAACGATTAACAACTAACGATAAACGAATGCAAACAAGATTGTTTATCGTTCAACATATTACACAGAACGATAATTGTTAGCTACGATCGTTACTATGATCGTTTATTCCTTCTGATCCCAGCAAAACAATGAACACTGAACGATTAGTGAAAAAACGTGGAACTTTAGCGAACGAATGTGGAATTACAGCGAACGGTTAACTATAATTTTAGGTTCAGATCTAAATAAACGATGAACAACATACAAACGATTTTTCGATCGTTGCCTGCAATTGCACGGAACGATTATGGTTAAATTCGAGCGATTTTTCGCACGATAATCATCCCGTGTAATATGGCCCTTACCTTCTTATAGGTGACCTCTGGCCCCTTACTCCTATATGTGATATTCTCCAGGCTCTCCTCCCTATAGGTGACCCCTGGCCCCTTACCCCTATATGTGATATAATTCTCCAGGCTCTCCTCTTACCTTCCTATAGGTGACCCCTGGCCCCTTACGGCTGTGATCACATATTATTATCCCAATGTTATCACTTCCGGCACAACTTCCCTCCTATATGTCATTTCCCAGTGGTCGCTATATAGATTATTTCTTCTGAACTAGTCCCCATATAACTCCAGACCCTGCTGTATATTAGACATATCTCTCTATAACACTATGTTCTTTATCAGGGACACTTCTCTATAACACTATGCTCTGTATCAGGGATACCTCTCTATATAACACTGTGCTCTGTATCAGGGATACCTCTCTATAACACCATGCTCTGTATCAGGGATACCTCTCTATATAACACTGTGCTCTGTATCAGGGTTACCTCTCTATAACACCATGCTCTGTATCAGGGATACCTCTCTATAACACTGTGCTCTGTATCAGGGATACCTCTCTATAACACCATGCTCTGTATCAGGGATACCTCTCTATATAACACTGTGCTCTGTATCAGGGTTACCTCTCTATAACACCATGCTCTGTATCAGGGATACCCTTTCTATACCACTGTGCTCTGTATCAGGGATACCTCTCTATAACACTGGGCTCTGTATATTAGGGATACCTCTCTATATAACACCATGCTCTGTATCAGGGATACCTCTCTATATAACACTGTGCTCTGTATCAGGGATATCTCTCTATAACACTATGCTCTGTGTCAGGGATACCTCTCTATATAACACTGTGCTCTGTATCAGGGATACCTCTCTATAACACCATGCTCTGTATCAGGGATACCTCTCTATATAACACTGTGCTCTGTATCAGGGATACCTCTCTATAACACCATGCTCTGTATCAGGGATACCTCTCTATATAACACTGTGCTCTGTATCAGGGATACCTCTCTATAACACCATGCTCTGTATCAGGGATACCCTTTCTATACCACTGTGCTCTGTATCAGGGATACCTCTCTATAACACTGGGCTCTGTATATTAGGGATACCTCTCTATAACACTATGCTCTGTATCAGGGATACCTCTCTATAACACCATGCTCTGTATCAGGGATACCTCTCTATATAACACCATGCTCTGTATCAGGGATACCTCTCTATATAACACCATGCTCTGTATCAGGGATACCTCTCTATAACACTATGCTCTGTGTCAGGGATACCTCTCTATAACACTATGCTCTGTATCAGGGATACCTCTCTATAACACTATGCTCTGTATCAGGGATACCTCTCTATAACACTGTGCTCTGTATCAGGGATACCTCTCTATAACACTATGCTCTGTATCAGGGATACCTCTCTATAACACCATGCTCTGTATCAGGGATACCTCTCTATACCACTGTGCTCTGTATCAGGGAAATCTCTCTATACCACTGTGCTCTGTATCAGGGATACCTCTCTATAACACCATGCTCTGTATCAGGGATACCTCTCTATAACAACATGCTCTGTATCAGGGATACCTCTCTATAACACCATGCTCTGTATCAGGGATACCTCTCTATAACACTGTGCTCTGTATCAGGGATACCTCTCTATATAACACTGTGCTCTGTATCAGGGATACCTCTCTATATAACACTGTGCTCTGTATCAGGGATACCTCTCTATAACGTTGTGCTCTGTATCAGGGATACCTCTCTATAACACCATACTCTGTATCAGGGATACCTCTCTATAACACTGTGCTCTGTATCAGGGATAACTCTCTATAACACTGTGCTCTGTATCAGGGATACCTCTCTATAACACTGTGCTCTGTATCAGGGATACCTCTCTATAACAATATGCTCTGTATCAGGGATACCTCTCTATACCACTGTGCTCTGTATCAGGGATACCTCTCTCTCTATAACAATATGCTCTGTATCAGGGACATCTCTCTATAACACTGTGCTCTGTATCAGGGATACCTCTCTATAAAACTATGCTCTGTATCAGGGACACCTCTCTATAACACTGTGCTCTGTATCAGGGACACCTCTCTATAACACGGTGCTCTGTATCAGGGATACCTCTCTATAACACTGGGCTCTGTATCAGGGATACCTCTCTATAACACTGTGCTCTGCATCAGGGATACCTCTCTATAACACTGGGCTCTGTATCAGGGAAACCTCTCTATACCACTGTGCTGTATATCAGGGATACCTCTCTATAACAATATGCTCTGTATCAGGGATACCTCTCTATAACAATATGCTCTGTATCAAGGATACCTCTCTATACCACTGTGCTCTGTATCAGGGATACCTCTCTATAACACCATGCTCAGTATCAGGGATACCTCTCTATATAACACTGTGCTCTGTATCAGGGATACCTCTCTATAACACCATGCTCTGTATCAGGAATACCTCTATATAACACTGTGCTCTGTATCAGGGATACCTCTCTATAACACTGTGCTCTGTATCAGGGATACCTCTCTATTACACACTATGCTCTGCATCAGGGATACCTCTCTATATAACACTGTGCTCTGCATCAAGGACACCTCTCTATAACACACTATGCTCTGTATCAGGGATACCTCTCTATAACACTGTGCTCTGTATCAGGGACACCTCTCTAACACACTATGCTCTGTATCAGGGATACCTCTCTATAACACTATGCTCTGGATCTGGGATACCTCTCTATAACACCATGCTCTGTATCAGGGATACCTCTCTATTACACCATGCTCTGTATCAGGGATACCTCTCTATTACACTGTGCAATGTATCAGGGATACCTCTCTATTACACTGTGCACTGTATCAGGGATATCTCTCTATATAACACTGTGCTCTGTATCAGGGATACCTCTCTATAACACCATGCTCTGTATCAGGGATACCTCTCACTATAACACTGTGCTCTGTATCAGGGATACCTCTCTATACCACTGTGCTCCGTATCAGGGACACCTCTCTATAACACACTGTGCTTTGTATCAGGGATAACTCTCTATAACACTGTGCTCTGTATCAGGGATACCTCTCTATAACACTATGCACTGTATCAGGGATACCTCTCTATAACACTTTGCTCTGTATCAGGGATACCTCTCTATAACACCATGCTCTGTATCAGGGATACCTCTCTATAACACTGTGCTCTGTATCAGGGATACCTCTCTATAACGCTGTGCTCTGTATCAGGGATACCTCTCTATAACACTGTGCTCTGTATCAGGGATACCTCTCTATAACACTGTGCTCTGTATCAGGGGCACCTCTCTATAACACTGTGCTCTGTATCAGGGATACCTCTCTATAACAATATGCTCTGTATCAGGGATACCTCTCTATATAACACTGTGCTCTGTATCAGGGATACCTCTCTATAACACTGTGCTCTGTATCAGGGATACCTCTCTATAACACCATGCTCTGTATCAGGGATACCTCTCTATAACACTGTGCTCTGTATCAGGGATACCTCTCTATAACGCTGTGCTCTGTATCAGGGATACCTCTCTATAACACTGTGCTCTGTATTAGGGATACCTCTTTATAACACCATGCTCTGTATCAGGGATACCTCTCTATAACGCTGTGCTCTGTATCAGGGATACCTCTCTATAACACTGTGCTCTGTATCAGGGATACCTCTCTATAACACTGGGCTCTGTATCAGGGATATCTCTCTATAACACTGTGCTCTGTATCAGGGATACCTCTTTATAACACCATGCTCTGTATCAGGGATACCTCTCTATAACACCATGCTCTGTATCAGGGATACCTCTCTATAACGCTGTGCTCTGTATCAGGGATATCTCTCTATAACACTGTGCTCTGTATCAGGGATACCTCTTTATAACACTGTGCTCTGTATCAGGGACACCTCTCTATAACACTGTGCTCTGTTTTAGGGATACCTCTCTATAACACTGTGCTCCGTATCAGGGATACCTCTCTATAACACTGTGCTCTGTATCAGGGATACCTCTCTATAATACCATGCTCTGTATCAGGGATACCTCTCTATACCACTGTGCTCTGTATCAGGGATACCTCTTTATATACCACTGTGCTCTGTATCAGGGATACCTCTCTATAACACTATGCTCTGTATCAGGGATACCTCTCTATAACACTATGCTCTGTATCAGGGATACCTCTCTATTACACCATGCTCTGTATCAGGGATACCTCTGTATAACAGTTTGCTCTGTATCAGGGATACCTCTCTATAACACTGTGCTCTGTATCAGGGATACCTCTCTATAACACTGTTCTCTGTATCAGGGATACCTCTGTATATAACACTGTGCTCTGTATCAGGGATACCTCTCTATAACACCATGCTCTGTGTCAGGGATACCTCTCTATAACACTGTGCTCTGTATCAGGGTTACCTCTCTATAACACCATGCTCTGTATCAGGGATACCCTTTCTATACCACTGTGCTCTGTATCAGGGATACCTCTCTATAACACTGGGCTCTGTATATTAGGGATACCTCTCTATATAACACCATGCTCTGTATCAGGGATACCTCTCTATATAACACTGTGCTCTGTATCAGGGATACCTCTCTATAACACCATGCTCTGTATCAGGGATACCCTTTCTATACCACTGTGCTCTGTATCAGGGATACCTCTCTATAACACCATGCTCTGTATCAGGGATACCTCTCTATATAACACTGTGCTCTGTATCAGGGTTACCTCTCTATAACACCATGCTCTGTATCAGGGATACCTCTCATTATAACACTGTGCTCTGTATCAGGGATACCTCTCTATAACACTGTGCTCTGTATCAGGGATACCTTTCTATATAACACCATGCTCTGTATCAGGGATACCTCTCTATAACACCATGCTCTGTATCAGGGATACCTCTCTATAACACTGTGCTCTGTATCAGGGATACCTCTCTATAACACTGTGCTCTGTATCAGGGATACCTCTCTATATAACACTGTGCTCTGTATCAGGGATACCTCTCTATAACACCATGCTCTGTATCAGGGATACCTCTATATACCACTGTGCTCTGTATCAGGGATACCTCTATATACCACTGTGCTCTGTATCAGGGATACCTCTCTATAACACCATGCTCTGTATCAGGGATACCTCTCTATAACACCATGCTCTGTATCAGGGATACCTTTCTATATAACACCATGCTCTATATCCGGGATACCTCTCTCATACAGATGTAGCAGAGCTGAGTATCTTCCTCACACTATGAGGTTGCAGCATGTGTATTATTTCGGAGACCTCAGCCTATAATACCCACAGATAACACATGGTCCTGTCTGGTGCCAAGCGACAAACTCAGCCCTGCTATTCTAATACCTCTGTAGTCATGTGACCTTCCACGCCGATTACTTACAATCAATACCAACATCCCCCTTATGTTCCGGGATATGTGTGGCGTCTCTTTCTCCATCGCCTTGGCTTCCATTGAGACTCATTGCGTGAGCCCCCCGCCGTATCTTAGCACAGCCCCCCCTTATATCACACCAACTTCTCACTTTACTGTAGCTACAGATTAAGTGTTAGAAAATCCCCCACTTACCGTCTGAGCTCCTACAGGGCGCCCCTTACACTGGCAGCATCATATACTGGTGTAGCAGAGCTGGGCACAATGATATCACCCATAAGGCAGTCGTTTACCTTGCTATGTGGGATGACAAACTCAGCTCTGCTGCACCTGCCCCTCCGCTAACACAGTTCCCTTCACCCAGGGCAAGGATTCATTGTGCAGCCTTGTTGGCGTCCCCCCTCCATACGCCATGGACCTCCACCCCTGCACGCCATGTTCTGGGATCAGGAGATGCTGACCTGGTATGCCCACCTACAGCTGCCCACCCCCATGCTATAGAAACAAGGCATCTATTCCAGTCCTCTTATGAATCATTACAATCATGAGCGCAGCTCTGGGGTACATCTAAGTATAGCATGCAGCTCCCCTGTGCATTGATACCCCAACCAGGAGAGAGGCGGTGTGTACGGCATCCATGTGGCAGGGGCTACGACTGTCTAACACGTCCCCCAATGTCCCCGAATGTCCCCAAATGGGGGTACTATTAAGCATTTAGTGCACTGTAACCTGGTATCACCCCAATCATGGCTGATATGGGGACTGGGCTTCATTTTCTCCAGGTGGGGGGGCTGCAGCGCCTGTCCTTCATATGCCAATGGCTATGATCATTGGGGTCACCATGGCGATCACTGGGGGTCACCATGACGATCACTGGGGTCATCATAGCCATCACTGGGGTCACCATAGCCATCACTGGGGTCACCATGGCGATCATCACAGTCACCATGGCAATTATGGGGGTCACCATGGCGATCCATAGGGTCATCACAAAGATCATCGGGATCATCATGCCGATTTATCGGGGTCACTGGCGTCCGTACGTCCCATAGCTTGTCAGATTTTCCATAATGCCATGGGATTATCGGCCATGATGGCGGCTATCCCAGTGACTACCGCTGGGGTCTGGGTCAGTGGTATCTGCACAGGTCAGAAACTTTAGCGGAGATTTTATTATTTTGTGCCCCTCTAAACACCAAGCCAATTGGTTGCAAACTTCCCATTGGGGGACATGCAGATAACATGCAGATAATCCCATTAGTGAGGAGACCCCCTTTGGTGTAGGGGCCCCTATAACTCTAGCAGTGCACTTACCTGTGTCCTCCCAGGGGACGGCCCCTCCCTCGGAGCTCATGGTGCCTCTCTAAGCCGAGTGTGCTCGCAGTGCAGCCCCCTCCTCATTCCTCCTCAGTCCGGACATCCCGCATCGTGTTCGGAGAACTCCCGGCTCCCACCCGCTCCCCCCGAGCTCCGCGCGCAGACTGTCCCCCACCCCCGGCCGGCCGGGGCTAAGCATCCGTGACGTCACAGCCAGCCCACCAATCACGGCGCGGTCCCCGGCTCAGCATCCACCTGGCTGCATCTGGCGGCGGGGCGCGACACCCCTTCACTGCCGGAGCGGCGCGATGTACTGGGGGCTGAGCCTCCTCCACAGGTGAAGGAATGTGAGGGAGCCACGGCGGCTGCTTAGTTATATACAACACTGAACACGTATTATAGGTGCAAACCCATTGTATGGGGAGGGTGAGAACGCTAGGGCTCTAGTCACACACGGCTTGTGGAACGTTCCTCACATTTTTTAGTCAAAATATGTTCACACAGACAAAAATCAGCCTCAATATCTGCAGTTTTCACCTCCCATTAACTTTAATAGGAGCCTCACATTAAAGGGGTTATCCAGCGCTACAAAAACATGGCCACTTTTCCCCCTCTCTTGTCTCCAGATTGGGTGCGGTTTCAAACTCAACTGAAGACAAGAGGGGAAAAGTGGCCATGTTTTGGAAGCTGGATAACCCTTTTAAGTGCAACTTTCTTCCATGGAAGTTAAAGGGACTCTCCACTTTGGACAGTCCCTTGATAGCAAGCATATTACCAAGGGACTTTATGTTGGGACCCCTGAGGATCAGCTGTAATCTGTGGAGAATCCTGGCAGTGTCTCTGCAGCGCCACCACTGGGCAATGGAAACATTACACGACGTCCATTCATACCAATGGGCTGTGTGTAAACTGCAGGACAGGTCAGGTCCTCCAGAGAGGGAGACGCTCTTTATATCTGCTGTTTAAGGCCCTATTTCACGGGTTGTTTAGAGGAGCAAACGAGCGCTCTTAGCGCTCGTTTGCTCCTCGTTCCCCGCTCGCTGCCGCAGCTATTCAACGCGGCTGCAGCGAGCGGGTGAGTGCGGGAGGGGCGGCGGGGAGCTGCGGGGGGAATGCCCGGGTGATCGCTGATCGTCCGGGCAGCCCATAGGATACAGCAGCGTCTGCTGCCGATGCTCCTATTCAACGGAGCGACGGCAGCAGATTGTTGCTGTATCAGTCGCTTGTTTTTCAACATGTTGAAAAACAAGCGACTGCAACGATCAGCCGACATGAACGATGTCGGCTGATCGTTGCACTCTATTCCACGGGACGATTATCGTCTGCAGTGTCCGATATCGGCCGAATACGGACAATAATCGTTCTGTGGAATAAGGCCTTCAGTCTGGCCAGGAGACGAGAATCCGGAACAGGGGACCCTCCTTTAATGCAGAATTTCCTGGGATGTCTATACTAAGGGCCCTGTTCCACCGGACGATTATCGTTCAGATTATCGTTAAATCGTTCAAATCTAAACGATAATCGTTTGGTTGAAATGCAGTTAACGATTAACGACCGAACGAGAAATCGTTGATCGTATTTTTATCGTTGCTCGTTCGCAAAACGTTCGCAAATAGTTCGCATTGAATAAGACATTGTTCAGTCGTTCGCAATAGATACGAACGCAATAGCGAAGAAATAGCAAAGAAAAACGATCTCAAATACGATCATAAGTAACGATTATCGTTCCATGGAAATGAGTGAACGTTATCAGGTCTTTCGCAATAGCGGTCGTTTGAGATCGTTAATCGTTAACGATTATGCAAACGATAATCGTCTGGTGAAATAGGGCCATAAGACAATCCCTTTAAGGAGGGAGAGACAGCTAAATCTCTGCACAGCCACCTGAACTGTTAAACTTAGAGGGATTTTTTTAAATATGGGGGTGCCAGAGCCAGCTCGGTGCCATACACAGCCGTGAAAGTGCAGGTGCTGTATACCAAGAGATGATGGAACAATGAGGTGCCATCTTATAGTCCTATGACATGTCGTAGATGCAACGTTGCTATGCGACATTGTGATCTTCATGTCACAAGACCAAAGTCTGTATCAAAGACGTCTTCCTCTGCTTTTTTCATTCATTATTTTCCCGTCCATTCTCGATTCCCCGATATGTCACCGTTTTCTAGATCCATCCATATCTTTCTTGCAGTGTCTCTGTGGTGTAGCAGAGCCGAGTTTGACATTTGCACCTAGCGACGTTCCCCCGTCTCACCCTTGATTTTTCTAGGGGTCGCAAGGTCAGCCGCCGGCGGAAGAGCATCAATGTGCGTTGCCTCCTCCTAGTAATGAATTTTCTTAAGCTGCTTCAGGGATTTCTTATAATTGAGCGCTCCGTAAAGAGTTAAACATTTCCAGCACGCTCAGCCCTCCAAGGATTACACAGACGCATGTGAGAAATACAAAATTCCTCTGGAAAGAAAAAATTATAAAATTATCTTTTTTTTTCCCTGCCAGATGTAATCCCAGAAGCTGTGACCACCGTCGTTACTGCGGCTCCCCCCGTCTCTGCAGGAAAACTAGCAGCAAAGCATCTGCTGAGAGAGTCTATAGATATCCGTCACTGCCAAGCCCCATGTATACAGACCAGCTTATTTACACTGGCGGGAGGGGGGGGGGGCGCCTTTAAATGGCAGCACCTTTACCAAAGGAGAAGACAGAGGAGGCAGGAATAGACACACCATGAGTGACTGGTATCATCACATGAGATGAATCATCCCTGGTTTCTTATATTTATACCAGCAGGCAATCGAAACCAAATAATAATCCCAGGAGAACGTCTAGAGACCCTTCTTCTCAAGTCTTCTCCAAAGTCGTAGATGTGTATCCTTCCAGCACCCATCTATGAAGATGTAGTCCTAAAGGTTACTTGGGGTCTCGGAATCATGTTCCATAGGTTCAATGAGGTGTTGGATAACCCAGGCCTTGCCCTGTGAGACTATATAGATAGAATAGAGGGTAGGGGGTCTTACACAATAAATAACAGATGGGGGAGTCCACGATTGTTTCCTACAATAGGGAAGCCCAGTAGCAAAATAAAATCATCCAGTATTATTTGCATTGTATGGCAGTATTATTTGGGAATTGTAGTATTAGGGTATGTGCACACTACAGAACCCGATCACCCACCACAGATTCCGCAGCTCGCCCCCGCTCACAGCCGCACGCATCTCCACCTGGGCCATAAACTCCATTCTATGATCAGGCAGATTCCATCATCCGCCCAAATAATGAACCCGTTCAATTTGTGCGGATGGCGGAATCTACCTGACCATAGAATGGAGTCTATAGCACAGGCCAAGAGTGAAGTTGGAGCGCGCAGGGACGAGCGGCAGAATCCACCGAATGTCCTCACGTGTTTTCCTCAGTGTGCACATACCCTTATTTTGGAACTATTATGTAGGAATGTGCACACTACGGAATCCGGGTGAATAACCCGCCACTCGCACCCGCTCATGCACATTTCCACCTATGCCATAGACTCCATTCTACGAACAGGTTCATTCTTTGGGCAGACGGCGGAATCTGCCTGTGCATAAAATGGAGTCTATGGGACGGGTGGAGATGTGTGCGAGCGGCGGAATCCGTGGCGGGTGATCCTCCCGGATTCCTTAGTGTGTACTTACCCTAAGGTAGTATTTGTAGGAAACTCCAGGTGGTCCAGGTGTCCGTAAAAGTTTTTACAAGCAATTATAATGGCCTGTAAAATATTGTGGGTGATCGCTAGCAACAGGATATCCAGGACACATACTTTGGATCTTGGAGAGAGGAAATGATTCTTTTTAGCTTTATTAAGCGTATTCTTAGGATACTCCTTGCCTCATCACTTACTAGAATAAGCATGCACAGTAGTGTAACTCTTTGCTGGTCTCCACCAGAATGGAATAGATTGAAGAAGGTCCAGCTGCACTGTGTGGCTGTAAGGGAATGGGAGAAGGGGAGCTTGATTTTTTTTGGCACAATTAATGGGGAACTTACTTGGGGCAAACTACCTAATAGAGGAACTAACTACTGTGAGGGACATAACTACCTAATAGTTGGCATACTTACCTACTTAGACAACCTACCACCTACTAGGGAGACATACCTACAGAATGGGAGGCCTGTCTAGTGGGAATCTGCATGCCTATGGGGGGGTGGGGGTGGAGATGTACCTACCTAACGGGGAACAAAACATACCTACATATAGGAGATATACCTACCTACTGGAATACACACCTACCTAGTGGGACCTGCCAACTTACTGGGGTATGTACATATCTTAAGGGGGAAAAACTTGCCTGTTAGAGGGACCTACCTTCTTGGGAAATCTACCTATTAGGGAACATACCTTCCCCATGGGGGAACTCACTTCCAAATAGGGCAACTTCCTACCTAATGAAGGACCCACCTATCTAATGGGGGACCTACTAAGCAACTTGGGGCAACCTGTCTACTTGGAACATGAATATACCTAATGGGAAAACAATCTGCCTACTGTGGGGGACATATCTTCATAATAGGGACCTATGTATTTACTGGGTGACCTACCTACTGGAAAGGACCTACCTATTTACTGGTGGAATCTGCTTACATAACTACTTTTACTGTGTGGCGCACCAAGGTGGCATATAACAATTTGGAGTACTATAAAATTGATCTGAGCATAGTGGTTTTAATTCAGTACTAGTATAATGTAATAGTCAATAATATGTGTTCCTGGAGTGGTGGGATTATTTCATCCTGTTATTTGGCCTTAGGCATCCATGACCCTGTCACTGAATTATCGGTTCGGCCACTGTTGGTAGATACTAACCTAAGATGGCAGCATAAAATGCTGTGACCTAGTCAGATAGTCATCACAATTTGGTCAAAGTCGCTCGGATCCTTTCACTCGCCCATTTCTCCTGCTTCTAACAACTGACTGATCACTTGATATATCCCAACGCTGACAGGCCATATTGTCACACGATAATCAATGTTATTGATTGCTATGGCTGATGTGTGCAAAGTGTGTGTATGTAACAGGAGCCCTTAGGTCGCTGTGACACGCTGTGAGAAAGAAAAACACATAAACATAAAAAATCAGAATCTTCTGGATCGCTGTAAATATTTTTTCCTAAAATATATTCTGTATATGTACTTTGCAGAGGGATCTGACGGTGTGGCTTCCAGGACATGGATATATGTGGATTTATTCGCACAGAATGACACAATGGGGGAGATTTATCAAACATGGTGTAAAGTGAAACTGGTTCAGTTGCCCCTAGCAACCAATCAGATTCCACCTTTCATTCCTCAGACTCTTTGTAAAATAAAAGGTGGAATCTGATTGGTTGCTAGGGGCAACTGAGCCAGTTTCACTTTGCACCATGTTTATTAAATCTCCCCCAATATGTTCTATAGGTGCAATACTAAAAAAAAAGGGTCTCTATTATGATGCATTAAAGGGTGTCTGTATCCCCTTTCATATTAATCCTGCGTCTTTGGAGGCCACTACGTAGAGGTTGAACAGTACGTCCCACATACTGAAGACTACAACTACAGTTGTACATACCCCAGCAGAATTTTTTCTTTCTTGTCTCTTTTGCAGAGAATATGAATTATAACAATAACTTTTTCCCCACTCATGGTTAGTGATCGGGTGAACTGAAGCCATTTATTGTCAAACTACTGTGTGTTCTCTTTTTAAACTAGATTTGCATTTCCAGGGAAATACATAGTGCTTGAAAAGAGCGCCCCTTTACCAGTGACTTCCAGAGCGCCCCTTTACCAGTGACTTCCAGAGCGCCCCTTTACCAGTGACTTCCAGAGCGCCCCTTTACCAGTGACTTCCAGAGCGCCCCTTTACCAGTGACTTCCAGAGCGCCCCTTTACCAGTGACTTCCAGAGCGCCCCTTTACCAGTGACTTCCAGAGCGCCCCTTTACCAATGACTTCCTTTTAACATAAATGCTGGGTGCTGTCCCTTTAAGAGCGACTTGGGTCCCATCCCTTTAAGAGCAACTTGGCTCCCGTCCCTTTAAGAGCGACATGGGTCCCTTTAGGAGCGACGGGGGTCCCTTCGCTCTTAAAGGGACCCAGGTCGCTCTTAACGGAACCCAGGTCGCTCTTAAAGAGACCCATTTCGTTCTTAAAGGGACCCATTTCGCTCTTAAAGGGACCCAGGTCGTTCTTAAAGGGACCCAGGTCGCTCTTAAAGGGAACCAGGTCGCTCTTAATGGGACCCATTTCACTCTTAAAGGGACCCAAGTTACTCTTAAAGGGACCCAGGTCGCTCTTAAAGGGACCCAGGTCGCTCTTAAAGGGACCCAGGTCGCTCTTAGAGGGACCCAGGTCGCTCTTAAAGGGACCCATTTCACTTTTAAAGGGGCTAAGGTCGATCTTAAAGGAACCCATTTGCTTTTAAATGGACCCAGTTCGCTCTTAAAGGGACACAGTTCGCTCTTAAAGGGACACAGGTCGCTCTTAAAGGGACCCAGGTCGCTCTTAAAGGGACCAATTTCACTCTTAAAGGGACTAATTTCACGCTTAAAGGGACCCATTTCGCTCTTAAAGGGACCCAGGTCGCTCTTAAAGGGACCCAGGTTGCTCTTAAAAGGACCCATTTTGCTGTTAAAGGGACATATTTCGCTTTTAAAGGGACCAAGGTCGCTCTTAAAGGGACCAATTTCACTCTTAAAGGGACCAATTCACGCTAAAAGGGACCCATTTCGCTCTTAAAAGGGACATATTTAGCTCTTAAAGGGACATATTTTGCTCTTAAAGGGACCCAGGTCGCTCTTAGGGGGACCCAGGTCGCTCTAAAAAGGGACCAATTTCACGCTTAAAGTGACCCATTTCGCTCTTAAAGGGACCCAGGTCGCTCTTAAAAGAACCCATTTTGCTCTTAAAGGGACATATTTTGCTCTTAAAGGGACATATTTTGCTCTTAAAGAGACATATTTTGCTCTTAAAGGGACCCAGGTCGCTCTTAAAGGGACCCATTTTGCTCTTAAAGGGACATATTTTGCTCTTAAAGGGACCCAGGTCGCTCTTAAAGGGACCCATTTCGCTCTTAAAGGGACCCATTTCGCTCTTAAAGGGACCTAGGTCGCTCTTAAAGGGACCCATTTTGCTCTTAAAGGGACAAATTTTGCTCTTAAAGGGACCCAGGTCGCTCTTAAAGGGACCCAGGTCGCTCTTAAAGGGACCCATTTAGCTCTTAAAGGGACCTATTTCGCTCTTAAAGGGACCCAGGTCGCTCTTAAAGAAACCTATTTCGCTCATAAAGGGACATATTTCGCTCTTTAAGGGACCCAGGTAACCCTAAAGGGACCAATTTCACTCATAAAGGGACCAATTTCACGCTTAAAGGGACCCATTTCGCTCTTAAAGGGACCCAGGTCGCTCTTAAAGGGACCCAGGTCGCTCTTAAAAGGACCCATTTCACTCTTAAAGGGACCTAGGTCGCTCTTAAAGGGACCCATTTCACTCTTAAAGGGACCCAAGTTACTCTTAAAGGGACCCAGGTCGCTCTTAAAGGGACCCAGCTCGCTCTTAAAGGGACCCAGGTCGCTCTTAGAGGGACCCAGGTCGCTCTTAAAGGGACCCATTTAACTTTTAAAGGGGCTAAGGTCGATCTTAAAGGAACCCATTCGCTTTTAAATGGACCCAGTTCGCTCTTAAAGGGACACAGTTCGCTCTTAAAGGGACACAGGTCGCTCTTAAAGGGACCCAGGTCGCTCTTAAAGGGACCAATTTCACTCTTAAAGGGACTAATTTCACGCTTAAAGGGACCCATTTCGCTCTTAAAGGGACCCAGGTCGCTCTTAAAGGGACCCAGGTTGCTCTTAAAAGGACCCATTTTGCTGTTAAAGGGACATATTTCGCTTTTAAAGGGACCAAGGTCGCTCTTAAAGGGACCAATTTCACTCTTAAAGGGACCAATTCACGCTAAAAGGGACCCATTTCGCTCTTAAAAGGGACATATTTAGCTCTTAAAGGGACATATTTTGCTCTTAAAGGGACCCAGGTCGCTCTTAGGGGGACCCAGGTCGCTCTAAAAAGGGACCAATTTCACGCTTAAAGTGACCCATTTCGCTCTTAAAGGGACCCAGGTCGCTCTTAAAAGAACCCATTTTGCTCTTAAAGGGACATATTTTGCTCTTAAAGGGACATATTTTGCTCTTAAAGAGACATATTTTGCTCTTAAAGGGACCCAGGTCGCTCTTAAAGGGACCCATTTTGCTCTTAAAGGGACATATTTTGCTCTTAAAGGGACCCAGGTCGCTCTTAAAGGGACCCATTTCGCTCTTAAAGGGACCCATTTCGCTCTTAAAGGGACCTAGGTCGCTCTTAAAGGGACCCATTTTGCTCTTAAAGGGACAAATTTTGCTCTTAAAGGGACCCAGGTCGCTCTTAAAGGGACCCAGGTCGCTCTTAAAGGGACCCATTTCGCTCTTAAAGGGACCTATTTCGCTCTTAAAGGGACCCAGGTCGCTCTTAAAGAAACCTATTTCGCTCATAAAGGGACATATTTCGCTCTTTAAGGGACCCAGGTAACCCTAAAGGGACCAATTTCACTCATAAAGGGACCAATTTCACGCTTAAAGGGACCCATTTCGCTCTTAAAGGGACCCAGGTCGCTCTTAAAGGGACCCAGGTCGCTCTTAAAAGGACCCATTTCACTCTTAAAGGGACCTAGGTCGCTCTTAAAGGGACCCAGGTCGCTCTTAAAGGGACCCATTTCGCTCTTAAAGGGACCCATTTTGCTCTTAAAGGGACCTAGGTCGCTCTTAAAGGGACCCATTTTGCTCTTAAAGGGACATATTTCGCTCTTAAAGGGACCCAGGTCGCTCTTAAAGGGACCAATTTCACGATTAAAGGGACCCATTTCGCTCTTAAAGGGACATATTTCGCTCTTAAAGGGACATATTTCGCTCTTAAAGGGACATATTTTGCTCTTAAAGGGACCCATTTTGCTCTTGAAGGGACATATTTCGCTCTTAAAGGGACCCAGGTCGCTCTTAAAGGGACCAATTTCACGATTAAAGGGACCCATTTCGCTCTTAAAGGGACATATTTCGCTCTTAAAGGGACATATTTCGCTCTTAAAGGGACATATTTTGCTCTTAAAGGGACATATTTTGCTCTTAAAGGGACCCAGGTCGCTCTTAAAGGGACCCATTTCGCTCTTAAAGGGACCCATTTCTCTCTTAAAGGGACCCAGGTCGCTCTTAAAGGGACCCATTTTCCTCTTAAAGGGACATATTTCGCTCTTAAAGGGACCCAGGTCGCTCTTAAAGGGACATATTTCGCTCTTAAAGGGACATATTTTGCTCTTAAAGGGACCCATGTCGCTCTTAAAGGGACCCAGGTCGCTCTTAAAGGGACCCATTTTGCTCTTAAAGGGACATATTTTGCTCTTAAAGGGACCCAGGTCGCTCTTAAAGGGACCAACTTCACCCATAAAGGGACCAAATTCACGCTTAAAGGGACCCATTTCGCTCTTAAAGGGACATATTTTGCCCTTAAAGGGACATATTTTGCTCTTAAAGGGACATATTTTGCTCTGAAAGGGACCCAGGTCGCTCTTAAAGGGACCCATTTTGCTCTTAAAGGGACATATTTTGCTCTAAAAGGGACCCAGGTCGCTCTTAAAGGGACCCAGGTCGCTCTTAAAAGGGACCCATTTCGCTCTTAAAGGGACCCATTTCGCTCTTAAAGAGACCCATTTTGCTCTTAAAGGGATCTAGGTCGCTCTTAAAGGGACCCATTTTGCTCTTAAATGGACATATTTTGCTCTTAAAGGGACCCAGGTCGCTCTTAAAGGGACCCAGGTTTCTCCTAAAGGGACCCAGGTCGCTCTTAAAGGGACCCATTTCACTCTTAAAGGGACCTATTTCGCTCTTAAAGGGACCCAGGTCACCCTTAAAGGGACTAATTTCACTCATAAAGGGACCAATTTCACGCTTAAAGGGACCCATTTCGCTCTTAAAGGGAACCAGGTCGCTCTTAAAGGGACCCATTTAGCTCTTAAAGGGACCCAGGTCGCTCTTAAAGGGACCCATTTTGCTCTTAAAGGGACATATTTCGCTCTTAAAGGGACCCAGGTCGCTCTTAAAGGGACCAATTTCACTCATAAAGGGACCAATTTCACGCTTAAAGGGACCCATTTCGCTCTTAAAGGGACCCAGGTCGCTCTTAAATGGGGCCCAGATCGATCTTAAAGGGACCCAGATCGCACTTAAAGGGACCCAGATCGCACTTAAATGGACCCAGTTTGCTCTTAAAGGGACCCATTTTACTCTTAAAGGGACATATTTTGCTCTTAAAGGGACATATTTTGCTCTTAAAGGGACCCAGGTCGCTCTTAAGGGGACCCAGGTAGCTGTTAATGGGACCCAGGTCGCTCTTAAAGGGACCCATTTCGCTCTTAAAGGGACCCAGATTGCATTTAAAGGGACCCAGTTTGCTCTTAAAGGGACCCAGATCGCTCTTAAAGGGACCCAGATCGCTCTTAAAGGGACCCAGGTCACTCTTAAAGGGACCCAGGTCGCTCTTAAAGGGACCAATTTCACTCTTAAAGGGACCAATTTCAAGCTTAAAGGGACCCAGGTCGCTCTTAAAGGGACCCATTTTTCTCTTAAAGGGACATATTTCGCTCTTAAAGGGACATATTTTGTTCTTAAAGGGACCCAGGTTGCTCTTAAAGGGACCCAGGTCGCTCTTAAAGGGACCCATTTTGCTCTTAAAGGGACATATTTCGCTCTTAAAGGGACCCAGGTTGCTCTTAAAGGGACCCAGGTCGCTCTTAAAGGGACCAATTTCACGCTTAAAGGGATATATTTTGCTCTTAAAGGGACCCATTTCGCTCTTAAAGGGACCCATTTCGCTCTTAAAGGGGCCCATTTCGCTCTTAAAGGGACCCAGGTCGCTCTTAAAGGGACATATTTTGCTCTTAAAGGGACCCAGGTCGCTCTTAAAGGGACCTATTTTGCTCTTAAAGGGACATATTTCCCTTTTGAAAGGGACCCAGGTCGCTCTTAAAGGGACCAATTTCACTCTTAAAGGGACCAATTTCACGCTTAAAGGGACATATTTTGCTCTTAAAGGGACCCAGGACGCACTTAAAGGGGCCCAAGACGCTCTTAAAGGGACCCAGGTCGCTCTTAAAGGGACCCAGGTCGCTCTTAACCCCTTAACGACATCGGGCCGCGGCGGTCCCGGGTGCCACTTGTAGCCCGGGACCGCTGGTATTAGCGGGCACGGTCCGATCGCCGTGCCCGCTAATACAGTAATCAGATGCAGCTGTCAAACATGACAGCTGCATCCGATTACCGGACACAGCGTTATCCCTGGTGTCTAGTGGGGAGATCGCTCCTTCGGGATGTTATCCCGGAGGAGCGATCTCCGTAACTGAAGCCGGCCAGGGACTGCTCCAAGATGGCGCCGTCCCCGACTCGGCACTCGTTTGTTTCCGGCTGCAGCAGCCGAAAGCAAACGAGCGCCGATCTCATGGATCTCTGCAGCATATCTATGCTGCAGAGATCTCTATGAGAGATCAGAGTATATATACTAGAAGTCCCCCAGGGGGGCTTCTAGTATAAGTGTAAAAGTAAAAAAAAAGTGTCATTATTAGTAAAAAGCCCCCTCCCCTAATAAAAGTCTGAATCACCCCCCTTTTCCCAGGTTATAAATAAAAGTAAATAAATAAATAAACATGTTTGCTATCGCCGCGTGCGTAATCGCCCGAACTATTAATTAATCACATTCCTGATCTCGCACGGTAAACGGCATCAGCGCAAAAAAATCACAAAGTGCAAAATTGCGCATTTTTGGTCGCATCAAATCCAGAAAAATTGTAATAAAAAGCGATCAAAAAATCGTATATGCGCAATCAAGGTACCGATAGAAAGAACACATCATGGCGCAAAAAATGACACCTCACACAGCCCCATAGACCTAAGGATAAAAGCGCTATAAGCCTGGGAATGGAGCGGTTTTAAGTGACGTATATTTGTTGACAATGGTTTAAATTTTTTACAGGCCATCAGATACAATATAAGTTATACATGTTATATATCGTTTTAATCGTAACGACTTGAGGAACATATATAACAAGTCAGTTTTACCCCAGGGCGAATGGTGTAAAAACACATTTCCCCCAAATAAACAAAATGCGTTTTTTTTTTTCAATTTCACCACACTTTGAATTTTTTCCTGGTTTCGCAGTGTACTTTATGCAAAAATTCAGCCTGTCATTGCAAAGTAAAATTAGTGACGCAAAAAATAAGGGCTCATGTGGGTCTCTAGGTGGAAAAATGCAAGTGCTATGGCCTTTTAAGCACAAGGAGGAAAAACCGAAAACACAAAAATCAAAATTGGCTCTGTCCTTAAGGGGTTAAAGGGACCCAGGTCGCTCTTAAAGGGACACATTTTGCTCTTAAAGGGACATATTTCGCTCTTAAAGGGACCCAGGTCGCTCTTAAAGGGACCAATTTCACGCTTAAAGGGATATATTTTGCTCTTAAAGGGACCCATTTCGCTCTTAAAGGGACCCAGGTCGCTCCTAAAGGGACCCAGGTCGCTCTTAAAGGGACCCATTTTGCTCTTAAAGGGACATATTTAGCTTTTAAAGGGACCCAGGTCGCTCTTAAAGGGACCAATTTCACCCTTAAAGGGACCAATTTCACGCTTAAAGGGACATATTTTGCTCTTAAAGGCACCCAGGACGCTCTTAAAAGGACCCAGGACGCTCTTAAAGGGACCCAGGTTGCTCTTGAAGGGACCCAGTTCGCTCTTAAAGGGACCCGGGTCGCTATTAAAAGGACCCAGGTCATTCTAGCGACATGGGTCTCTTTAAGAGCGACATGGGTCCCATACCTTTTGGAGTGACTTGGGTCCCTTTAAGAGCAACATGCGTCCCGTCCGTTTAAGAGCAACTTGGGTCCCGTCACTTTAAGATCTACTTGAATCCCTTTAAGAGCTACATGGGACCCTTTAAGAGTGACTTGGGTCCCGTCCTTTTAAGAGCGACTTGGGTCCCTTTAAGAACGACTTGGGTCCCTTTCAGAGCGACATGGCTCCCGTCCCTTTAAGAGCGACTTGGGTCCCTTTAAGAGCGACTTGCGTTCCTTTATGGGCGACCTGGGTCCCTTTAAGAGCGATCTGGGTACTTATAATGGTAAAGATCATTGCTCGGTTACCATGACAATCTTACTCATGTCAGTGAGACAAAATCATTAAGGACCTTCCATAAATTACATCTTCTATTGGCCAATAGTGGACATGTGACTGTGGATGGTGTGATACATTGCCTGACAAAACCTTAGAGTTCCTATTGGCTGCTATATTTCAGCTATTTGCATATGTGCTGTGATTGGCTGTTAGTGGTTAGAGTGTGGCCATTATTTGCAATGGGCCATTATTTTCTATGGGAAATTTGGGGTCGTTTAACGTAAATTTCTTAAAAATTACAAATCCGATCGAAACGAAAAATAGATAGCACACCACACACCGCTGAGGGCTTCGAAACGCAGTTTGAATGGAGTCTGTGCGCAAAGCGGTTCAGGCTGTATCACGCGCAGAAAAATGGCTGGAAGAAGAAGAAGAAACGGAAGAAGAAGAAGAAAAAGAAGAAGAAGAAGAATACGGATTACAATATAGTACTTTTCAAGCACTATAATCATAATGACAACCAAAAACATCCAAATGAGTTTACATACCCCAATTCTTAATAGCATGTATTGCCCCCTCTAACATCAATGACAGCTTAAAGTCTTTTGTGGTAGTTGTGGATGAGGCTCTTTATTTCCTCATTTGGTAAAGCTGCCCATTCTTCTTCAGTTCCTGTAAGTTCCTGGTCTGTCTTGCATGAACTGTGCGCTTTGGAGTAAAGTAGGCGAAATACTTTGTGGCATTTGCGCAGTAATGGCTTTCTTCTGGCGACTCGACCATGCAGCCAATTTTTCTTCAAGTGCTTCTTGAAACAGCCACACCACTAGGATCCTATATTTCAGCTGATGTTTGTAGGTTTTTCTTTGCATCTTGAACAATTTTACTGGCAGTTGTGGCCGACATTTCTGCTGGTTTACCCGGATATCAGAACAAAGTGAAGGTTCTGGAGTGGCTATCTGAGTCTCTTGACCTCAATATCATTGAGCCACTATGGGGAGATGTCAAGCGAACAGTTCATGCAAGACAGCCCAGGGAATTTTCAGGAACTGGAGGCTTTTTGCCAAAAAGAACGGGCAGCTTTACCAAGAAAATAAAGAGCCTCATCCACAACTACCACAAAACACGTCATTAATGTTAGATGGGGCAATAGATGGTATTAAGAACTAGCAGACTTCGCAAATTAACTTCTGATACAGATTCTAGTATGCACAACCATGGCCCCATTGGCAATGTGGCAAGGTGTTTATGTTGTAACTGGATAGCGGATTCACCATCAGCCACTTTTATGTCCACTGCTACTAATGAAATATTCCAGACTTGGGGGGTGTACAGTTGTTCATCACAGTATGTGATATACCTTCTTGAGTGCCCTTGTGGATTACAAAACGTGGGCCGCACTGTTCAGACAGTACGGTCCAGTATGAACAAACACAGAGCCAATATTAAAGGGGTAGTCCACCCAAAAAATTTTTCTTTCAAATCAACTGGTGCCATAAAGTGCCAGAGATTTGTAATTCACTTCTATTAAAAAATCTTAAGTCTTCCAGTACTTATTAGCTGCTGTATGTCCAGCAGGAAGTAGTGTTTTCTTTCCTGTCTGACCCAGTGCTCTCTGTTGCCTCCTCTGTCCATGTCAGGAACTGTCCAAAGCAGGAGCAAATCCCCATAGAAAACCCCTCCTGCTCTCCAGACTGGAAATAATACAACTTCCTGTTGGGCATACAGCAGCTGATAAGTACTGGAAGGCTTGAGATTTTTTAATAGAAGTAAATTACAAATCTCTGTCACTTCATGGCAGCAGTTGATTTGAAAGAAAACATTTTTGGGTGGACTACCCCTTTAAGAATGCTTTTCTATTACACAGCGTCTCTAGACACTGCTTTTTGAAACATGATGCGAATCCAGGTAGTTTGAGATTGACTATTTTAGAACAAATTGTAGAAGATACATCCGATAGATACAGACAGCTTATCAATAGAGAGTCCTATTGGATATTTAGAATGGGTACTCTCTTTCCAGGGGGACTTAATGAGATGCTAGAAAACACCAGAGTGTGAACTGTGTCTTATTTGCTGATAGGTCATGTTCATGTGGTATATATATTTGATTTCATGTACCTTTTATTATTCATTTTTTATTTGACTTATTTATATTATTATTATTATATATATATTTTTATTTATTTATTTATTTATTATTTATTTATATATTTTATTTTATTATTTTTATTTTTATTTTAGGAAAAAAGAAAAAAAAATATTATTATTTTTTTTTTCCATTTTTATAATAAGTTATAACTTTAGTGTCATTGATACATATATGTTGTGATATTGGTTTATTTATATGCCTAGAATATTTTGATGTAATTCTTATGTCTTAAGGGTTAAATCTCCTTCTTCATCCAACCCCCTCTGACATCATGGACTATTTTTTGTATAAATTGATTGTTTGTTAGTTCAATTTCCATGACTCTTGAGAACGCGTTGAGTCTTTTAATAAATTTCTTACATATATTTTATACATATTTTTTAGTTTTATTATTTTTTTGTTGGACCTGCGCCCTCACACCTGTGTGTTTGTGGTTGGAGGAATCGTTACTGAGACTCAGAAATTCAAGCGACGTCTGTGGTGCGGGCTCCGCCTAAAATTTTTGCCTCCAGGTGTACAGGCCTGGAATAAGCCTGATCGAGCAACAGCGGAGGCAACTATTTTGCCTCCACAGGTGAAGAAAATTACAGTTTTTTCACCTATGGAGGCAAAATATATTATCAGAGGTGTGGTATGGCGATAAGAGCCCTTTGTTCTTGGCCCCCTTGTTCGCTGATTTATTTATAGGTGTTTTTTAGGCTCAATTCATGTATCAGGGTCATCCCTGGGCATCTAACATTGTTTCTAAGCACTGTATTGATGACCTCTTCTTTGTGTGAAGAGAGGATGAATCTAGTACTCTATCCTTTCGATCCTATTTGAACAATAATTCATAGGGAATACAATCAACTGCTTCTCAAATAGGATTTTTACATCTGATCGTACCGCATGACAATTGCCTCTTCATGACTACATCATATTTCAAATCAGTTGATGTCAACAATTACTTGGAATATAGTAGCGGCCGTTTTAGGAAATGGTAACACGATATACCTTATGGGCAATTCAGAAGAATAAAGAACAACTGTACCAACGAAAAGGTTTGCGGAGCGACCCACCGCTCTATTCATTCTCTATGGAGATAACCAATCACAGCACTTGTCCAGCGGAAATCTTTTTCTTTCAAATCAACTGATATCAGAAAGTAATATAGATTTGTAATTTACTTCTATTAAAAAATCTTAAGCCAATATTATTAGCTCCTATATATCATGCAGGAAATGTTGTTTTATTTTCAGTCTGACACAGTGCTCTCTGCTGACATCTCTGGCCGAGACAGGAACTCTGTCTCGGTTTTCTATGAATCCCCATAGAAGAGGTCGGACCCCCAGTGATCTCATGCTTGGCCCCTATACTGCAGTTAGAGGACAAGTAAAAATAACTCTGACAACTCCTTCCATTCCATTACCACCTATAATGAGGGAGGAGAAGTCTTCTGGATTTTTAGGCTGAATACATTTATAAGTCCCGTTTGTATGCTGTAATCTAGGGGAGTCTTCTTCCTCCTGTCCATGCCTCTCTATTGTGACGTCTTCCTGGCGACTCTTTAAAAAGTTTCGTTTTTATCTTGTACTATGCACTTGCCTAAGGATCATTCTGATCTTGAAACGCGTTGTTCTTTGTGAAAAAATCCAGATACATCCATATCTTTACTACGGATTCAATCTCTATCTCCATTTGCAACTCTCCGTTCTGGCGTGGTCATCCCAACCGGCAAGCATTGGGATTTTATTATTCCTCACGCTTCAGTAGGTGTTGTGTCCTGTGTACAATACCATAAGGTGAGCGAGTTTCCTTCTCCAACATTTCTACTCTACCTTTTGTTATTGTGCACATTAGCGCTGTTCCTTCCACGTGTTATCTATGTACTTTAGCATATTTATATATGTATAATTACACAGCACAATAGAACAGGTTAAAAGAAGGTTAAACCATTTCCCAGCCCGGGGGCTATGGCTACATCTCACAGAACTAATTGGCCCATTTTACATAGGCAGTCATGTTCTTGTGTTTTCTTTTCTTATAATAATTTTCTTTTTAATTAAAAAAAATGGGAGACGAACCGCAGGAGCGGGCAGCCATGATAATAAATAAGCCGCTGTAATATGTATTTATGAGCGTCGTAAGTTTCTTTCTCTTCTACTTTTATTGTTAATGCGGATTTATGAAGATTTTCTTGTTTGTTTAAGGCCACAGATGGTAAGTGCAGCAGCCTCAACATGGCGGAGCCCCCCCCCCCCCCTTCACTCCATCCGCTCCACAATGGATTAACACCATATTTTAGCCACTAACAAATAGATGTTTTCTGCCTCTTTGCATCTACCTCTGGGGAGAAGAAGCATCTCAAGTTCTAATATGGTTTCTGTCGGCCCTAATCACCTTGTAATGTACGGTCCCTCGGGCCGGGTCCGTGCACATTGTAGGGCTTTAATATTGGATAATTTGTCTAATTATGACACCACGTTATCCCTCAATGTGACAACAGGGAGGGGGTGGGGGCTCACTTGTCCCAGATGTAACATGTAATTTCTTCCACAGATGTACTAGGTAGGGACTGACATTTTTGTATATAGGGATGTAGCCATGTGTAATAGACCCTAATTGTCAATTGGGGGGAAAGCAATAGCGGCAATAAAAATCGTTACAACATAATTTACAATTAAGAGATGTTACAGTATTATTTGCGTTACCAATCAACTAATTAATATTCATTCTGTCTCCTTTGTTTTAAATCTCTTAGCAGTTTTTACTATTATATTAAGCACATACAGCGGCAGACGTCTAGTGCTAGTGTATTTTCCAATGACGATGGGAATAAACGAGGGGGTGGCTCGGTTTTCTTGTGCATAGCCTTTTTTAATCGCACTTAAAGGGGTACTCTTAGCACTTAATAATAGCACTTAAAGGGAAAAAATATATACAGATTTGTAAATTACTTTTATTTAAAAATTCTGTACTTATCAGCTGCTGTATGTCTTGCACAAAGTGGTGTACACTTTCCAGTCTGACACAGTTCTCTCTGCTGCCACCTCTGTCCATGACAGGAACTGTCATGCACCACTTTGTGCAGGACATACAGCAGCTGATAAGTACTGATTTTTTAAATAAACAGTAGCAAATCACCAAAAAACTTCTACTGCTCTGGACAGTTCCTGTCATGGACAGAGGTGGCAGCAGAGAGCACTGTGTCAGACTGAAAACAATACACCACGTCCTGCAGGACATACAGCAGCTAATAAGTACTGGATACATTGAGATTTTTAAATAAAAGTAATTTATTACTGTTGATCTGTATTTTACATGTGTATACTGTTCAGGAAGACTGCTATTGGTCTCTGCCTACTAGTGCAAGCCTTTTCTACTTTAGTGACTGACCTCTGGCTGATATCAGTGGGGGGGGAGGTCATGAAAGTAAGGGACCTTTTACACGCACAGATAAATTGCTTAATCGTTTGTTTAGCGAATGACAGGTAAAGATTTTTTTCTTTTGGCTCAGTGAGCTACCAATACTGACATGTAAGGCAGCAGCCCCCTTTGCACAACCACTCCTGTGCCACCTAGAGGGTCTAGACAGCAGTATCTGTCTGCATATGTGGAGAATAAATTATAGTGCTACCCCCCGTTTTTCTGCCCCAAAGCACTGGCCCGCATGTGCCTTATGCCATTGGCGTTGGTCATAACTGGACCCAGTTTGCTCTTCCCTATATAGTATCCCTTCCTTTTTCTGTCCCCCATTGCTTTTCTAACAAACATTTACCACCATATTTTGTCTATTTTCACATTTATGTGTTAGGCCCCGTTCCCACTGAGCAAAACTAGCGGAATTAGTCGTTAGCCTCCCGCTCATAATGGGAGTCTATGGGAGGCGCGCGCTCATGCTCTATCCGTGCTGAAGAATGAACAGTAATTAATGTGGAATTACAGCAAATGATTAGCGGATGATTAGCGAACGATTAATGATAATTTTAGGTTCAGATCTAAATCAACGATTAACAACATGCGAGCGATTTTCTGATTGTTGCCTGCAATTACACAGAACGATTATCGTTTAAATTCGAACAATATAATGATTTTTCGCCCTTAAGGCCCAATTCCAGGGAACGATTATCGGTCGCATTCGCCCGATATTGTACGTTACGGCCGATAATCGTCCTGTGGAATCGAGGGCAACGATCAGCCGACATAGTTCATGTCGGCTGATCGTTGCGTCGCTTGTTTTTCAAACATGTTGAAAAACAAGCAACTGTGATAGCAGCAATCTGCTGCCGTCGCTCAGTGGAATAGGAGCGGCAGCAGCAGACTGCCACTATCCCCTATGGGCTGCCCGGACGATCTAGCGATCAACCGGGCAGCCCCCCCCCCCCCCCACAGCTTTCCCCGACCCTCCCCAGACTCACCCGCTTACTGCTGCTGCATGTAATAGCAGCAGCAGTGAGCAAGGAACAAGGAGAAAACGCTCGTTCCCCTCAAGTCGGCCCGCGGAATAGGGGCTTTAGATCGTTTATTCCTTCTGATCCCAGAAAAACAATGAGCAATGTGCAATTACACCGAAAGATTAGTGAAAAAAATGCGAACGAATGTGGAATTACAGCGAACGATTAGCAAACGATTAACGATAATTTTAGGTTCAGATCAAAAGGCCCTATTCCACGGAACGATTATCAGCTGCTACGGCCGATAATCGCCCCATGGAATAGAAGGCAACGATCAGCTGACATCGTTCATGTCAGCTGATCGTTGCAGTCGTTTGTTTTTCAACAAACAATACATGCAACGATATGCTGCCGTCGCGCCGTGGAACAGGAGCGGCGGCAGCAGACCGTTGCTGCATGCCACAGGCTGCCCGAACGATCTAGTGATCACCTGGGCAGCCCCCCTGCAGCTCCCCGCGACCCCTTCCGCACTCTCCACTCACCTGCAGATTCTGCAATGGAACATCTTTTGTAAGTGTGAACATAGCCTAATATTTCCCTCTCTACAGGTGATAGCAATACCAAAGATTATGGTGAGTGGTTGTTCTCTTAGTGGAGGGGGCTCTGGTTTATGTTCCATATTTAGCAGGGATCATGATGCATCTGTGTTGCTTTGTTCTTCCTCCTTTGGTGTATTGTTTAGGCCAAATGTTCTCTGTCACATTTACGGACCTCCTGGTGAGTATTATAATAGGTTTCCCAACTGCTATAGGTTTTCTGTGTTGTAGACAACAAATTAGATTTTGAGATGCATCTGAACCTGACATTTACATAAAGGACTCCCATGATAGCTTCTCGTGACATTTTAATCAGACTTGTCAGAAAGTCCCAGATAGCAGATATCCACTTAAACAAGAAGATCCTGGTGTTTAGCAGTTACCTATTTATCCATGTATAAAGTGGCCATAGAGAAGCTGTCAGCTATTCCTCTCCACCCTAAATACATGTTCACGCTTCTCAATGGGGTAGTAAGTTGCTGCCAGACACCTCTTGCCAACAATTGTTCGAATATACTGGAGTCCAACATGGCCAATCTTTCCTTCTCCCAACATCTGCTGTCAGGGGAGAATAGGGACATCTATCTATTGTATACACTAAATTTGTTGATAAAAGGAAAGCCAAATATTCCCTGAATAAATCTGTTCATACACTTAAAGGGTCACTACTCTGGTGCGTTCCCATAGTTGCTCTCCACAATTGGATGTGTAGAGATGCAGGTGAGGGATTCGTGAAGTCACTGCCAGGTATCTTCAATGCACAAGACCTATGCGGCCTAATATGTACAGAACTTGCAGGGCATGGCAGAGTTGCCTTGTCCACCTAATGCCCTAGCGTGAGCTGCATCTCTCCACATCGAACTGTGGATGTGGAGAGCACATAGGGAACACATTGAGGCAGTGACTCCAAGATTCCAATGATCCAGATTGATTGTGTGGTGACTGTCCTGCCAGTGAGCAGTGACAGACAGACGGTCACAAGTTAGATGGAACAACGTGACTCCACTGGTGTAGTGGTTGGCCAAGGTATAGCCCTGCCCGGTGGTGATTTGTTGTGACGCCAGTGCCGGTTGGGCACACAGGTATGCTGGCACACCTGCTTTTATTTTGAGTGGGCTGGCTATACCTTTTCCCCTGTGGACAGTAACCTGTCGGGCGGTTTGGGGGTTCCTTTGGGCAATTATTAGGGTGGTCCAGAGTGGAGTAGTGACCCACCCGGACTATTGGCACTGCCACCCACAGAAAAGGGAGTTAACCCAAGGAAAGTGTGATTACTGTGTAGGTGCTTGGTGAAGAACCACAGAGTCCCGTTAAAATAAATATACTCTTGTTTACTGTGAAGATACTTGATGCAGAGGACATATAATACACTTTTGCCTTGATACATTGCTTCATACTTTAGAGTCCAGATCTGTACCGAGAGAGAAAAGGTGACACATCCGTGCTGGCTGGGTTGTGTGCTGAGAGATAGAAAAGGTTCAGAAGAGTAGAGAGGAGGATGTCGAGAGAGTCCCAACCCAAGTAGTACTGTGCTCTGCCGGAACTTTAGAAGTAGAATAAGTAGAATACTTAAAAGTAGAGAGAATACTTGTGCCTGTGTTTTGACTCCTTGGTCTTTGTCGGGTGAACGATCCTAGAGGGTGACACAAGCCACAGACCTTGTTACCTGGGATGAGCAGAGCGGTCAGTGTTCTCTGATTACAGAGTGCTTAGGCTTCTAGCAACTTTGCTCTATCCAGATCAGTTCCTTTACTTCTTGTGGATACTGTCCTACGCTATGATGTCCACGGCGTGGGTTGAGATCCCTGACTTGTCCTCTCTAGCAGTGACTTAACACTGCATAGTGTGTAATAAGGTTGCATGAGTGAAAACTGTGTCTAGATCTCGCATATATTTGCTTTGCTCAACGTCCAGACCACAACCCTGGACTGGGGACCTGACAGGACCCAGGGCCCAACTTGACTGCTGTAGACAGCATCCTATCTTGTGTCCTTCTTCTACAGAATCCAAGGCAAGAAGACCTCACTCTTCCTCTACCCATGTGACTTCCTTCCTACAGCATATGTAAACTGTGCTGTGAGTGGGTGAGGAGTGTGTGTGATAGGTTAGAAGAAGAAAGAACTCACATTGGTGTACAGATAAGAAAACAATAACCCTTTAGTTCCTACAGCTGTGCAATATCTGGACACAAATACAGGTAACAACGACATCTAGTGGTAAAACTTTGGTACTGCTACATTACCACCTACTCTTTTAAGTACAGACTTTTGCGAAGGGTGTAAGCAATAGCAACACCCATGGTGGGACACCACAACTGTATGTCTGACCATTGGTACAATTTATTTGGTCCTCAACATGCCAGACCAAACTGGCATCTGAGGGACAAAATATTAAAGAGATATTACAGAACTTAAACACAAAATCATTTAATCATGTCATGCATGTATATTTTCCTCCAAGAACAAACAATGGTGTCAGAAAGTACCAGAGATTTATAAGTTACTTGTATTTTTTTTTTAACTCAGATCTTCTAGTACTTATCAGCTGCTGTATGTCGTACAGGAAGTGGTGTATTCTTTCCAGTCTGGACAGCAGGAGAAACATAAAATATTGTCGGCAGAAAAAGACCATTTGGTCCATCTAGTCTGCCCTAGATTTCTATGGGGATTTGCTCCTGTTCTGGACAGGTGGTATCAGAGAGCACTGTGTCAGGCTGGAAAAAATACAGCACTTCCTGCAGGACATACGGCAGCTGATAAGTAAAGGATGACAAGATTTTTAAATAGAAGTAAATTACAAATCTCTGGCACTTTCTGACACCAGTTGGCTTGAAAAAAAAAAAACATTCACTGGAGTACCCCTTTAAGATATTTTAATTTTTTTTTTAATTTTTCATTTTATTATCTTTGTTTTAAAATAATCTTTAAATGACACAGATTTATTCTGGCCACACATCCTAGAAATAATCTGAGATTTCCTGTTCTGTTGAGAAAACTTCAAGCAGTGTCCTTTATTTAATCATAGGCAGGATTACAATAAAAGATGATACTAGTATGTAGATAAGATATGATCAGATCATACACAATAGGCGATGATCACAGTCTACCCTCTTTCCCCTGTATAGGTTAAAATAAAATTCACATCCAGTCTATTGTTTTGTATGTCTTTGGGATTTGCTGTAAAACAAACCTATCCCAGAAAAGATGGCTGCTCGTATAATAAAACATAATTAATAATTCAAACAGTAAAATAGAAACAGATTAGAAAAAACCCTGCATATTCCGTATTTGCCTCTACTTAGTAAAAATAAAATCTAAGTGACACGTTCCCTTTATAACAGTGGTTGGTGGAGATGGTCAACATCTGCCACCCCGTCCACCCTTATCTTATGGGTTTGTATTTCAGCCTCCATTGCCCTTTATGTGGATATTACAGCTCCGATATAGGAAGTCTGCCTGTTTGTAGAGGCTGCTAAAGTATTTTTTTTGTAGACTCGCTCATCTCTATAAAAAAAACATAATGGAAAGGACCTTTTTACAGATGTCATTAATTTCCACAGGACTGAAGCTCCATCGGTCACAATCTGTTTTAAAGTGTACCTTTCGTTTAAGTTTTTTTTTTTTTTTTTGCAGAAATCAATAGTACAGGCGATTTTAAGAAACTTTGTAATTGGGTTTTATTAGCCGAAAAATACATTTTTATGGAGAGGGGAGTGGTAGAGGGAGATGTGGCACCAAAACAGGACAACAAAGAGTTAATTTACAGCTACATCACAGGGCTATCTCCTCTGAAGTCAGCACTTACCTCTCTGACCTCTGAATACTGGCTTTCACACAGCTCCCGCTGTGCAATCCTTTGTTCTCTGCTCTCAGCTGCCAACTAATCTCCCTCCTTTCTCCTCCCCCCTCCCCTCTTCATAGAACAGGCAGGGGCACATCTGATGCAACAAGATGTGATTTCATGATAATGAGCAGTGAATGAGAGAGAGGTGTGGGGGGGGGGGGGGGGAGGAAGTCTTTTTGAATGCAGATAATTGCATATAAATAATAATAATAATAATAATAATAATAATAATAATAATAATAATAAACCCAATTACAAAGTTTCTTAAAATCGCCTGTACTATTGATTTCTGCAAAGAAAATAAAAATACAACAGTGATACTTTAATTTGATCAAACTGATTTGGGATTTGAACCCAGAATAAAGCAAATATGACTGAAAAGCAAAAGCAATCTCATCTTTTACATAACCGTTTCTGAAAATATAAAAGAGAAAACTCACACATAAATACAACAGGTGTCTAGCATTATGATGTGTCTGCCATTCAGCGGAAAACATTGGCTAAAGCCTTATGAAACCCATTTGTAAGCTGCTGCTTTTCAGCTGGATGCCAAACAGAGTGTAAGTATCTCCGAAACGTTGGTTCCTAGGAGTTTTATTCTGGGTTTACCTTCAATTCTACCTACCTCCCAACCATCCCAGATCCATCAGGACAGTCACGATTTTAAGGTGATGTCCCGCTGTTCCAGGATGGCCCCCATATGCCCCCCCCCTTCCAGTGGCCCTTTATCTCCTGATGAGCCCCAACAGTTAAATGCACCACTAACACTGTCCAGCATTCTGGCTTCATCACTCATATGCCCAGAGCAGGGAGCGGAGACGTCGGCCTGCAGCTTGGTAAACGTGTTTTTCTTTTCGAAGAAAGATGCCTACATGGAGGGGGAGTGGGCCTAACTAAGTGGGGATGTCTACATGGGGGGGGGAGAGGAACTAAGTAATGGGTGTGTATACATGGGGGAAACTACCAGGGGAGATGCCTACATGGGAGGAGGGGGCTAAAAAACAGGGAGGATGACTATATAGTGGAGGGGGGGGGCTAAATACCAGGGGGATGCCTACATTGGGGGGGGGGGGGGGTAACTACCAGAGGAGATGCCTATATGGTGAAGGCTTACTACCAGGGGAACTGTCTAACATGGGGCCTTCACTTCAACTATAGGCCCTACATACTTGGGGGGTGGAGAACCACCAGGGGGATTATAGGAGATGCCAAAGGGGGCACAAAGGGGAAAGTGTTACAGTGTGGAGCAATACAGATAGGGACTTTGTATAGAGGTGAAAATGGTGTTGAGCCTGAAATGTTTGTCTGGCAGATTCTGTGAAGACAAGGCATCTTCAGGATGACAAGTCTTCATGATGGCTGTCCAGATGGAAAAGAGAAGGAAAAGTGACCGACTCCAATCAGAGAAGACATTCCCTGTGATTCACTTATAAAAGACCTCACTTGTGAGTCACTGGATGTAACTGCACTGTAATAACTCATGTGGTGTGCCTTTATTCTGCTGTAAAATCTATACAAATTTTGACCTCAGTGGGGAAAATCCAGAGTAAGTCTGCAAAAAATTGTTTCAGATTTAAAAATCTATACTGAAAAACTTCTACACTGTGTACATGAGATTTGTATAGCTCTTATACCAATTAATGATACTGGCAAATCCACCGTGTATATCTATGCTAACATGCACACCATCTAAAATGTGCTTAATGTGTGGCAGAGGAACATTCGAGACCCCTGTAGGCACCAGGGCCAGATGTGACTGCAGCCTCTGCACCCCCTATAGTTACGCCCCTGTACATCAAACAATAGACTAAAAACAGAATCCCCAAAAAAGTGCAAACTTCTCCTCCTCATCCATTATTCATCACATCTTCCCCCAGATTTACAATGAGCATTGTGTGTAATTATTCTTATTGTTTCGCGGTGTAAGTAGGACAAAAACATGTAATGCTGTTCGACTTGGCCTTATTGTTATTATCGTGAATCAAAATAGTGTGAGCCTCCTAGGAAAACCTTCCAAAAGTGGGTCAGAAGAACCGATCTCATTACATTTCTGGGATGAATGTTGATTTTTATACAGCAAGATTTGCCACCCAGGACTGAGAGAGTATAAAATCAGTGCAGCGGCAGCACCAGACATCTCGCAGGGTATTCAGGTCAATGACTTGCATGTAAAGTGTGCTCTATAAGGAGGTTGTTAGACTTTATTGTCCAGCCCCTGTAACATTGTCGAGAGTCTCCCGAGCCATCGCCGTGTAGGCAAACAGCTTAGCTTGTATTTTTGGGAGAAAATGGGTCTTCTCTTGTCTATATCCATATTGCAAGTCAAAGGTAGTGGGGGGAGGGTGGTTCAACCCTATCAACCATCAGGAAGGCTGTGAGTATCACATCCCTTCTCCTGGGAAGATAATCTTACATTGAAGAATCTTGTGTTTTTTGACTAATGAGGTCAGTGGAATATGCTATGGGATTTCAGTCTTTCCCAAATCCTGCCTTATTTTTCCTTTTAATTTGCTGACACGTCTCATGCCTCTAATGATGGGCGTGAGCCACCCGCTCTCTTCCCCGCGGCTGTGAAGCTCTGGGCAGAAGGATGCCCAGGATCCCTTTAATCTTCCCTCTAAATACCAAGCTATCAAGTTTTGCATCCTGGAGGCTCTACATAGAAGGACGCACTGGGTGGTATGTGAAGATGTTGAGGTTTCCATGTACAAAGGACCCCCCCTATACTGGCCACCTAGTTCCTTTTTATTCTCTGTGGTATAAAGTCAATTATCTATCTTTTGCCTTGCTTGCCAAGGGATATGGCGAGAAAAAAAAAACTCTGAAGACTTTTGCATATCAATAATGCAAAGTAGAAATGGGGTTAACTTATTTCCAGAGGGTGCAGGAAATATAAATCCTGTTATATGATAATCACTTATTCCCTACATGAGCGACTTCTACAAACAGCCAGTTGACTGACATATCTGCTACTTTCTTCAAGTCGACAGATCGGTTTGGCGAAATGAATGAGTCCACATTACTGACTCCGACTTTGTATATACAAGAGGAGGAATACTGATGCGACTTAGTTTAAGATGATCGCCTTTGTAGTGAATTGCTCCCAAACCCGACTGCTTTCCATCACTAGAAGCGTAGAAAATAATATTGAAATAAAGACATGGGATGCTTAATGGTTTCTGGAGGAAAGAATCGCATGAGCGCCTGCGACCATGCAGGCCTGGTGGAGGAATACCATGACTGCTACAGTAGTAAGATCTATTATACTTAACGCTAATGGAAATCCTACTAGATAAATGTCGAGAGACAGATGAATGTGCAGATAGGCCTGTCAGTGATTGTTGTAGTGATTTCCAATGTATTGCTAAAATATGGGAAAACATGCAATGTTATAGCTTCTTCTCACGTATGCCGACACAGTTTAGTCATTGTCATATACTGAGGGAGGGGGGATGTATCCTGTTTTATTGGCAGCTTGTGGGTGGGATACATAGGTTTATAGTTCTCCATGGTTTCAGGGCCGTATTAACAGCTGCTGCTGCCCTAGTCACTAAACCTGAAGACGCCCCACTCACCAATTGGCATCATGATATTCTTGGGCATAGTGCCTATTGGTGTATTGCCAATAATCCTGGTAATCAATGATTAGAGCAGTCTGCATATTGTCTGAAGGAATTCTCACCACAGGATTGGTAGGTAATATTTCCAGGCTCCAGGCCATCCCCCCCCCCCCAAGTCTGAAAGGCATGTGAGAGACTAAAGGCCCTATTCCACGGAACAATTATCGGACAATATCGGCTGTTGCGGCCGATAATCGTCCTGTGGAATAGAAGGCAGCAATCAGCCGAAATTGTTCCTGTCGGCTGATCGTTGCAGTCGTCTGTTTTTCAAACATGTTGAATGGGGCAACACCAATTTAGGCATTAGCACTGTGTCTAAGGACTCAAGGTCAATTGGATTCTAGGACTAATACATTAATTACGACACTCCTTAAACCGTACCTGTACTTTCAATTATTTCATTGCTTTTTTTTATCCCGAGTGGCCCTCCATGGTACCCAGCTATTTCTCAGTCTAATTCAAGGATGGGGCCACAGCTGTGCTTTTTGCCACCAGTACTCATACAGGCACTTTCTTTCACTTATGTGTCTGGCCAATCACAGGGCAGCACTTACTCCTCTCCCTTCTGTGCCATGACATAGTACTGAAGAAAGTCCACTAGACTGAACAGGCTGGTACTAAGCCAGGGGATTATTTAAAGTACAGCATTAGAGGTGCACTAAGTTTCCAAGGTACTATGTGAGCAGATGCTAAGCGCTGAACAGCTGCTGCTTGTTATGATGACAGGTGCAGGCTAGAAGGGAGGTGGGATTACATTCAGGAGGAAGCATTGTGTACAAACTGTAGTAGGATAACTGGTGTTAACACAAGGGGCAGCTGTCCAGAACTGTATGGGTGGTCAGAGATTTACCTTTTGGGGACAGTGAAGATTCTCTTATAGAAGCAGATTGAAGACACACAGTTCAGGTTTACTCTCTTTCTCCTGCACATAGTATGATCTAAGCCCCAGCCCAACTTCCTGTGTTCCATTTTGGTGGCTCTGCCACTAGAGACTGAGTGAGCCTAACAACAAGCAGTGACAGCAGATTGCAGAGAAGTTAGACATCTAGTTGCTAAGACTTCACAGCTGTTATCCTGAGGTAAGGAGTCATTTTGGTAATTGAAGTGATTTACAAATATGTTAGAAATTAGATGTAGGGGAGGTGTTTGAAACAACAATGACCATTTAAAGGAACATTAAACAAAGAAAATGCATGGAAAAGTAAAGAGTATCCCAGCCTTTTCTCCATATTTTCTTCTTCCTTTACCTCCCCGACCTCTCTCATATAAATGCACCCTCGGTTGAACCCTAGTGAAACAAAGGTATGGAAAGTCTACGTATTCCACTGCGCAGTGCAGGAGAACTGGGAGGTCTTGGGAGTCTGCTTAGCCCAGATAACAAGGCTTGGGACTCGTATTACCCACCTAGAACGGGTAGCCCCCAACTTGGGGGCAAAAGGCGGTCAGACTAGAAGTGATCCTTGAGTACAAGTATTCTGTATTTCTTCTTTTGTACACCTCTATTGTTCCAGCAGAGAACATTTCTAGATTGGAAAAGGCCCCTCTGGCAACCCCTCTCCTCTATTCTCTCTACTTCAAGGCACTTTCTTCCTCAAAGCACCTTGTCTCAACTGCGAGCACCTCTTGCAAGATTGTATCATTTGTATTGTACTGGACTGTATTACTACCAGAAGTACTTTCCTTGTATTGCACTGTGTTCTCCAAAGTAAACAGTTCTATTTTACTAAAGCATTGGACTCTAGTCTATTCCTTTCACAGTCACACACCTGTACACCTGGGTTAATCACTTTTTCTGCGCTGGTGAGGCGCCAAACTGTCTGGGGTGGGTCCTACACCACTCCAGGCTACCGTGACAAATGCCCAAGTGACCCTATGCCTGCTCCGCTACCACACCACCATAACAGCTGACCCGGCAGGGAGACCCCCAAAACAAACACTCCCCGTGCCTCACCACACATATACTCTAAATGAGGGGAGAAGAGAAGGCCAGTGCCAATATTTCTGGGGACAGCTTAATTTCTGAAAACAAAGGCATAGGACATGTTGTATGGACCTCCCCCAGTTCAACCCAATGGCAGATGTTTGGTCGATCCCAGTTAAATCGGAGTTCAGATCACAATAATCTAATGTGTACGGCCTTCTTTCATCCGTACCTGGAGCTGCTGTGGTCTTAGAAGGTTGTGCCCCCTCTGGCACCAGGAGCCAATACTACTTCAATCCTCACTTTAAAGATACCTCTGAAGCTAAAGTAAAATTTCCCAATTGCAAAGTGCAAGCAACCTTGACACTTAGACTTGGTAATCGGCTGTCTCTGTCTGTGAAGAATAGAAAGTGAAGTGTCCATCAATATGAGGAGTTAATGAAGAATGTCAATTAACCAGGCCTAAGGTTTTATCCAGGCGGTGGATTGTTCAGCACAGTGTCAATCTTGGCTGCAAAAAAACGTACAGCTTCGGATTTTATGTCAAATTCCTACAGGCCAATATAAATCCCATCAGTTTATTCTGCGCGTGGGACTGGTTCATGTTGGGATAATAAAACTTTATAAATCAGGTGCTAAATACTCTGTACGTCTCCCTGATCCCCAGACAGGGCAGGTCGATTAAATAAATCCCCTTTACTTCTTTTGTCTTGCATCTGATATTCTCCCCAGAGCTTGCAAATCCCGGAATCTGCGAGCATCTCATGCCGACCGCGCATCAAATCACCCGCCTTATCTCTCTGTTCTGTTAAACGTTGTATGTGTTGTTTAAAATTGTCCTTATAAATCAGGGTAGAATAAAACCAGAAGAGTGATAAAAGCCTCCAGGAGCCCCGGGGCCTGAGCAGCATGGGGGGGGGGGAACCAAGTGGATTTCATTAGAAAAAGACAGAGATTATAGCCAGGCTCTGAAACTTACTGTAATCTCTTAATAAACACCACTAGGTGAACGTATGTAGAGTGACATCTGAAAGATGAATGTATGGCATATATAATAAGGTGATATTAACCCCTCCAGATGCAGCCACATGGTTAGACTATACTTCTACAGTCCTAAATAGTATAATTAATATACAGTGGTGCCTTGGATTATGAGCATATATCGTTCCGGGACCGTGCTTGTAATCCAAATTCACTCTTAAACTAAAGCAAATTTTTCCATAAGAAATTATTGAAATGCAGACAATTGGTTTCACACCCCAAAAATCATTCTTAATTCTGAAAAACATGTAAAAATAATGAAACAACATAGAAACAGCTGAATGTCATATTATAAGTTCCTGTACTGTATAGCAATCAGCATGTGGAGTATAATGTATAGTAAGGGCATAAACCTGATAACACAGCAGCAGTTTGTAGATTCAGAATGGAACTGCAGATCCCCATAATGCAGTAGCGTAGTACAACAGGCTAGATCAGAAAACCAGGGCTGCTGTTAGAGGTCTGTGTGGTCACATGACAGCAGTGGGGAAGGGGCATGTGTTCAGCATGGACCAATCAGGAAGTGAGAATCACAGAGCAGTGCAGGAGGACAGTGACAGAAACTTCTATATACAGCAGTGTGAATGAAGTGTATGCAGTGGCGGTCTTTGGCACCAAGCACCCCAAGCGATCGCTTGGGGCCCCCAACATCCAGGGGGGCCCCCACGCCCTGCTCTTGTGCTCAAGACCGCTGGACAGGGCCGCTGGGCCGCTCGCTGCTGCCATCTGAACTGTAACTATGAGCACTCGTAATGAGCGCTCATAGTTACATGCAGCAGCACTGACAGGGCGGGAGACATTGGCCCCCTTCCTGTCAGTCACTCTTGTGGCCGCAGGAAGGGTTTTCCCTGCGGTCACAAGTGGCAGCTTTGTCCTTGTGGTGCCGGTGCTCCAGTGACATCACTGGAGCATCGGCGCCAGGACAAGGGGAGTGCGGCCTCTTGTGATCACAGGGAAAACCCTTCCTGCGGCCACAAAAGTGAAGAGAAGAGGAGACGCCCAGACCCAGGTGAGTATAAGTGTTTGTTTTATTGTGTTATATACTATATGGGAGGGGGAGCACACAGGGATCTGTTTAACTGGGGGAGCGCACATTGGGGGTCTATATAAATGGGGGGAGCACACGGGGGCTATATAACAGGGGGAGCACACAGGGGGGCTATAGACTACTGGGGCTTCACAGAGGGGTCTATATACTACTGGGGGCAGCACACAGGTGGTCTATATACTACTTGGGGCTGCAGAATGGGGTCTATATACAACTTGGAGAGCACACAGGAGGTCTATATCCAAGTGGGGGAGCACACAGGGGGGCTATATACTACTGGGGGAGCACACAGGGGTCTATATACAACTGGTGGGGCACACAGGGGGTCTATATATTACTGGAGGAACATACAGGGGGTCTATATACTACTTGTGAGGCACACAGGTGGTCTATATATAACTGGGGGAGCACACAGGGGTCTGTATACTACTGGGGCAGCACACAAGGGGTCTATATAATACTGGTGGGGCACACAGGGGGTCTATATACTACTGGGGGAACCACACAGGGGGGTTTATATACTACTGGAGGAGCACACAGGGGTCTATATCCAAGTGGAGGAGCACACAGGAGGTCTATATCCAAGTAGGGGAGCACACAGGGGGGCTAAATACCCCTGAGGGAGCACACAGGGGGCCTACATACTAGTGGGGGAGCACACAGGGGGTATATAAAACTGGGGGCAGCACACAGGGGGTCTATATACAACTGGGGCAGCGCACACGAGGTCTATATACTTCTGGGGGAGCACATGGGGGGGCTATATATAACTGGGTGAACACACAGGGGTCTATATACTACTGGGGGAAGCAAACAAGGGGTATATACTACTGGAGGCAGGACTCAAGGGGTATAAACTATTGGGGGCAGCACACAAGGAGTATATATTACTGGCGGTAGCGCACAAGGGGTATATACTACTGGGGGCAACACACAGCGGTCTATTGTTTTGGACCGCGTGTCAAGGGGGGGGGGCCCCAGACATAACTTTGCTTGGGGCCCCAGAAATGCCAAGACCGCCCCTGAGTGTATGTGCAGGCACATTATAGCAGCAGTATGTATAGCTGAGTGTGAGTGCAGGCACATTTATGGGCATAACGACCACTGTAGGAGCCATAGCAGCTGCTATGGGGCCAGCCACATCAGGGGGCCTTGTGGGCCACTTCTGCGATACACTGAGCCCTTTAAACTGTCATAATTTGTAGCAGCAAATGGCCTCCTGGGATCTGGAAATGTCCCTAATAACTGCAAGCACTCTTGACGAGGAATGGAGAGGATGGGAAACACAAGGGCTGACAGAGACTGCAGGGAGCATGAAAGTATGAGCAGAACATGTGTGGGCATGGTACAGCAGCACTCTCTGTCCGGGGAAAGAGGGGTTACAGCTATGGGGAGATTACCTCCACAGTCCTGTCCCATGATGCAAGCCCCAGCCTGAAGTGGATCTGCTATGATTTGGAAGGTGAGGGAGACTTCCTGGGTCAGAGTACAGTGCTGTAGACCCCGCTATGCAGACCATGCCCGTCTTACACTCCCGCTCCCACCCAGTACAGGGAGCTCTTAAACCAAAGCAATGGTCTTACACCAAGTCACAATTTAGAAAAACTGTGAGCTCTTCTTGCAAAACGCTCTCAATCCAAGTTACTCTTAAACCAAGGTACCACTGTGTGTGTGTGTGTGTGTGTGTATATATATATATATATATATATATATGCATATAGATATACTGTAGACATAATTTTTTAAATTCTAAATGTATTAAATTTTTCCAAATATAAGAAGCAATATGACAGTTGGCAACAATGCACATGTAGGAAGATATCTTAGGCAAAACCAACGCCCAAATTTAAGATTTGGGGAAAGAGGGAGAACGCAATAAGGAAAGAGAGACTGAAAAGGAAAAAAAGAGGTAGGAGAAGAAGAGGAAGGGAAACGAAAAAAGCTAACCCCGTTACTGAGCCAAGAGCGATTTGTAATCATCCGTTACTGTAAATTGGTCCCAATAGAACCAGGTCCGGAAAAAGCAGGGGGAGTGATAGTACAGTTGAGCCGTGAGGTCCACCATACGCTTGATATCCTCAACCTCACGTATCCACATGGGGACACTAGGAGGAACAGGATTTCTCCACAAGACCAGAATACAAGTTTTAGCAGCACTAATTAGATGGCGAAGGACCGAATCACGGTAGGATTTGGGAGGGATGTCAGAGATGTGCAGGAGAAAGGGAGTAGGGTTGAATGGGAGAGGGTAGTCTGTAAGGGTAGAGGCGATGCGCCATATTTAGTAATAAGAACAATATCTCATAATAAAACACGGCAACAAAAGTTTTCAGAGACATTGGAATTCGATTTTTTTCCAATATAAATTGTAAAGAAATATTGTCCAAATATGCATTACATTATAAGTAAGTGGGAATGGCCTTCTGAAGTATACACGTCCACTTGCAGAAATAACAGTGCTGTTGCACTGAGCTTGGCAATGTTTGGAAGGCCCATGGATAGTGAATGGAGTGCTGGCCGTGCATGTGCGTCGTTCATTCAGGGGACTATTCTTCATTATCTGAAGCAGTCGGACCCTCACCCTGACCCGGCTGCATTCAGCGTCCCGTAAAATTGTCCGTGACCACGGCCAATTTTAGGTACCATTTTAGTGAATGCAGCCATTCACATGATCAGTACCGTATCCATAACTGCAAAATTATTATGTGTAGACAGGAGGTCAGTTTCTACATAGTATTGACATATATTGACTTGTTGTGAGCTACATGATTCCATCATTACCTATCAGATCCCTCCTGGTAGCTCCCCATCCCTCGCCATCCAGCTCCACCCTCTTTGTTCCTCTGTGTGTCTTCCTGTGCACAAAATTCTCCCCTCTCTAAGCGAACAGGAAAACCCTGAGTAGGTAAGTCCATAGAATGAATAGTTGAGAGATATGGTTGGGGCCAGATCCTAATGTAGGTGGTTCGAGTGGTTGTCCGGTGCCTGAGGCTCCTGGGGGGGAAGTTCAGAGCCAACCAAACCGTCCACATTTGAACCTTTCACTGGCCAATCAGAGGATTCTCTGGTGGGGCCCAAAGTGATGTGAGCCACCACACCTTTGCAGCTCTCCTAAATTTGATGGCTCCCATGATGACAATAAATGATGGGGGGGAGGGGGGGGGGAGAATTATGTCCCCTTTTACCATACGAAACTTGCGCATGGCTATTGCTGATGAGGTGGCGCAGGTGTACTGTTGCGAGCAAGCTCAAACTAAGGTTCCACGTCAGTGTGACTATGCATGGGGGGGAGGTGGGGGGGAGGGGCAGGGTGGGTGGACAGCCCAGAGTACAGGCTACAGTATACAGCCTTGCCGCGCCTCCGATAAGCAGGCAGCGCATACGACAGGCGTACGCCAGGGAGAAGAGGCGAATCTGCACCCTCTCCCTGTCATGCGCTAGGGACGCAAGTTTAATAGATCTCCCCCAAAGCGTACCAATATACTATTTACTAATAGCCTATGTTACACTATATAAGCAACTTCAGTGGGCTATATCCTACAGTGAAATTCCACTAAAAATATCAATGTCTGCAACTGGTCCCCAAAATGAAGTTCCAGTTTTGGGGAGACTGTTTTTGTTTTGTGTGTTGTTACTGTACTGTATTGCTGCTTGTCTGCGATTATTTTGGCTCACTGGATTCTAATTATACAGTATTTGGCAAGTTACTGTCATTATCTGCACTGGCACAAACAATAATTGTAACTTCTGTCACACTAATTATATCAATATTACAGTCCTGTACAGCACACAATGCAGTTATCCAGGATTAGAAAGAACAGAACTACTTTCTTTCAAAAACAGCGTCCCCCCTTGTTCTCAGGTTGTGTGTGGTATTCTAATTCAACTCCATTTTCTTAACTGGAACTGAGCTGTAAAGCCCACACCCAACATGGGGCACATTAGTCTTGGGGCTGCAGGTATTCCTTTAGGCTTTTTACTTTTAACCCTTTGAGGACCAAGCCCAAAATGACCCAGTGGACCGTGCAAATTTTCATTTATGCATTTTCGTCTTTTGCTCCTTTCCTTCTAAGAGCTCTAGCACTTTCAGTTTTCCATCTACAGGGCCATGTACTGTAAGTGCTTGTTTGTTACATGAATAGTTGTACTGTGTAATGGCGTCTTTCATTTTACCATAACATGTATGATGGAACCCCAAAGTTATTTTTTATGAAGATATAAATTGGTGAAATCGTAAAAAAAAAGGATGCAATATGGTAACTTTTGGGGGGGGTTCCTGTGTCTACGTAATGCACTATATGGTAGAAGCGACATGACACCATTATTCTATAGGTCAGTCCAAACACAACCATATGTAGGTTTACACAGATTTTCTAATGTTATATATATATTTTTTATGAAATCCTTTTTTTTGCAATTAATTATTGATAAAATGGGCCTATTGTGACGCTTATAATGGTTTTATTTTTTCACCCACGCGGCTGTATGAGGTGTCATTTATTGCGTCATGATCTCTAGTTTTTATTAATACCATATTTGTGTAGCTCGGACATTTTAATCACTTTTTATTCATTTTCTTTATATATAATGTAACAAAAAAATCGGCAATCCTGGCACTTTTTCCCCCTCTTTCCGTTTACGCCGTTCACGAAGACAATTGTTATATTTTAGTAGATCGGACAATTACGCACGCTATGGTATATTATGTTTATTTATTTTTGTATGTTTTATTTATAATATGGGATATAAGGGTGATTTAAATCTTTATTGGGGGAGAAGTTTTGGGGTATTTTTAAAAACATTTTTACTTTTTTTTTTTTACACATAGGCATAGCATTGATTAGTGTTATAGGCGCTCTGCTGATTGAGTCTGCCTGTGGCAGACTTAATCTTCAGATCGCCGATCGGACCGCATGGAGGAAGGTAAGAGACCTCCGGAGGTCCGTTAAAACTATCGGGACATCCGCAGTCACACTGCATGGGTTGCTCCTTGAGTCCTTAAGTGACACTTAAACGCTGTGATCGCGCTGCGTTTAAGGGGTTAATGGCAGGCTGCAGCACGATCGTTGCAGCCTGTCATTAACGGTGAAGGCCGGGCTGCTCACTGCATCCGGCGCCTCATAGCACCTTACAGTTACGTCCAGGGTTGTCTGGTAACAGGCGGCCAGGGCGCAAATGTATGTCCAGGGTCGTCTAGGGGTTAAAGGAGTTGTCCAGCAAAAGTCTTTTTCTTTCAAATCAACTGGTTTCAGAAAGTTATATAGATTTGTAATTTACTTCTATTTTAAAAATCCTAAGGGCCACATGTATCATCCGGCGAACGGATGATTTTCGGCGGAAAGTGCCGATTTGCGTATTTTTTTATACGCAAATGGCCGATCTGCGAATAAAATATTCGCAAATCGGCACTTTCCGCCGAGTAAGCCAGGGGGGCGGAAAGGGGGCGTGTAATGGGCGGAACGGAGGGCGCGGACTCAGAGTCCGCGCGATTTACCATTCATTCCGCCCAAATATACGCCGAAAACCTACTCCAGTCCTCAGCTGGCATAGGTTTATGGCGCTGCGCACTGGCACGCACGGGATTTATGTAGAGGCAGTCCGCCTCTACATAAATCCCCGTAGCGCCGGAGCTGCGGGGGCATTTATAAGTCCGGCGTAAAAAACGCCGGACTTAATAAATGCCCCCCTAAGTCTTCCAATACTTATCAGCTGCTGTATGTGCCGCAGGAAGTGGTGTTTTCTTTTCAGTCTGTCATAGTGCTCTCTGCTGCCACCTCTGTCCATGTCAGGAACTGTCCAGAGCAGGAGAGGTTTTCTATGGGGATTTGCTACTGCTCCTGGACAGTTCCTGTGTCAAACAGAGGAGGCAGCAGAGAGCACTGTGTCAGACTGAAAAGAAAACACCACTTCCTGTAGAACATACAGCAGCTGATAAGTATGAGAACACTTGAGATTTTTAAATAGAAGTAAATTGCAAATCTATATAACTTTCTAAAACCAGCTGATCATAAAAGAAAAAGAAAACAATATTCAAATTTTTTCTTTGCCAATCTTCTCCTGTTACTGACGAATTATTGGTGTTTTCCTAAAAATGTATGCTTTTATTTTGTAATGTTTTTACTGTCAGAGACAATGGTAGTCATTGAGGTGCTGGCTTCTTCTATGCTTCTATCAATACCATCTGTTCCAGGAAATTATGATAGACATGACAATTATGCAAGAAGACAAAGGTGCCAGTCACTGTCTATTGTCATCTCTAGGTTCCTTCCTGGTATAGCATGCACCAGCTACCATTACAGTCCTGTTACTACCGTACATATCTACATTTGCTCTTTTGTTTGGGTCTTTAATTGGGCAGGCGGTATAACTCTCAGACCCAAAGGAACACTGTGTGAGTGATCCTGGCCGGGGGGGGGGGGGGGGGGAGTTTTGGCTTTACTCCCCTATGAGCGAGTGAGTACATTCTGATGGCAGAGGTTATCTGTCTAGAATTGATATTTTTAATCCGATAAGAATAAGATCGCTCTTCTAATTTATTTTTCTTATATACCTAGTTTCTAAGCAAATCAACAGTCGTTATGTTTGTAGAAGTGTCCAATCTCCCTGCAGCACTCCTACAGGAGAAATGAAGCATTACAGAGTTCTCCCTGAAACCAATAAGCTGCCATGTAAAGCCCCTATTCCATGGGTCGTTAAGAGGAGCAAACGAGTGCTCTCAATGCTCGTTTGCTCCTCGTTCCCTGCGAGCGAGCGGGTGAGTGCGGGAGAGGCAGCGCGGAGCTGCAGGGGGGCTGCCCGGGTGATTGCTGATCGTCCAGGCAGCCCATAGGATACAGCAGCGTCTGCTGCCGATGCTCCTGATCAACGCTGCTATATCAGTTGCTTGTTTTTCAACATGTTGAAAAACAAGCGACAGCAACGATCAGCCAACATGAAGGATGTCGGCTGATCGTTGCACTCTATTCCACGGGACGATTATCGTTCGTAGCGGCCGATTACAGCCGAATACGAACTATATGCATTCCGTGGAATAGGGCCTTTAGGGGCAGACCTGCTGGGTATAAGGCTCTCTTTGTTGCTAATTGGTCAATATCCTCAACTATTCAGTAAAGAATTATCTTAAAGGATGTTAAAAAATGTTTTTTGTTTATTTTTAAGTACATGGTGATTAATGATCTCCATTTGCATTGTCCTTCCTGCCACAATCCTTGTCCTCCTGGGCTTTTCTAGAGTACCTACACATGCTATGTTCACACTCTGTAAGTCTCTGGACGTAGCGCGTTCTGTGAATAAGCGGCCGATCCAAAAGGTTCTGTGGGGTGTCCGGGGCTAGGCGAAGCTTTCCAAGTAAAAGACCGCTGTCAGATCGCTACTTAGGGCGCTCGGGAAGCGTAAGTAGACCCCTGGCGTAAGTTCACGCTCCGTACGTAGCTGGCCGCAAGTAGCGTAAATCCCCGGCCGGAGTTTAACGCGTACATGTCCGGCCGCGAAAATATGCGGCCGGACATATACGCAGTGTGAACATAGTTAAAGGGACGGTGCCATTGATCTCCTCCTCCTTTCGATCTTCTGCTACCATATCTTATTTAAAGGGCAGTCTGGATCTGGACCCCTGTCTGAACAGTAAGGCTCTTTAATCCAGTTTTGACGCAACTTGTTTCCTTGGCCGTTCTCTTTGTTGCTGCCTGCCCTGACCTATTGCCTTTTACATATAATGATCAAACACTGCCTGTCCTGACCTACTACTTGTTACATGTGATGATCAGACTCTGCCTGCTCTGATCCACTTCCTTCTCCTTGTGACAGCCTGTTCTGACCTCAGCCTGGATACATCAACCATTGCTTTGGGAGACTAGGGGGGTGAAAACCAGGAGATCCCCAGATCAGATCCTGAATAGGAGCCACAGGGTGAAATCCAGCGGGACATGAATTGACTGCCCCGTCCAGGTAGGGTTTCTGTCAATAGCCTCGAAGATCCAGCATAAGACAACCCCATTGTCCTGTGTGTGCAATATCAGCAACAAAGGTCACAATACAATTTCAGGTGGACCTGCATATGGACCTGCATAAAGATGTGAGGGTGTGTAAGAACCCCATGTCCAATACTGTAATTGTACTAATTTAAGATCTCTCTCTATCTTAGTCTACTGATTCTATACTATTCTGATTGCCATTTTGGAATCTTGAAGGAATTTTTCTCCCTGTAATGGGGCAATTGGCATCTGCCTCATGAGGGTTTTTGCCTTCCTCTGGATCAACACAGTAGGGTTATAGGTTGAACTTGATGGACTCGTCTTATTTCAAACTTAATAGTAAATATGTACCCTATTTTCCGGTGTATAATATGACCCCTGACTTGTCAGGGGTTCGCCTTATAAGGCAGAAAATGTTAACCCCTTCCTGTAGGGATTAACTGCAGCTAAAGAAAAAACAAACAGTTAACTCACCCGTGACCAGTTCCCAGCAGCTGTGCGTCTCCTGGCCCTTTCCTGGCCCAATCAGTGTGACATACACTGCCAGCGCCGGAGATCCCCGAAGCTCTCCCACGCTGCTGAGCGCCTCTTCGGAGAAGCTTGAAGACGCTCAGATGCCAGAAGAGCTTCGGGAACTTCCGCCGCCTCTGTCACTCTCCCGAAGCTCTCCCACCAACCGAGCGTCTCCGAGCTTCTCCGATGAGATGCTCGGCTGCCTGGTAGAGCTTCAGGGATCTCCGGCGCAGGCGTTGTACGTAACAGTGCTTGCGCAGGGAACTGGACAGGAGACGCACGGCTGCCGGGGACGGGTCACAGTTGAGTTAACGGTTTGTTTTATTTATTGTGGTCACCCTATACAGTGGGGATGCGTCCATTTTTGAGCTCCCCCACCGTATGGGTCGACCATACCTGGCGACCACCGACTTTTTCAGGGTTAAAAAGTCGTCTTATATGCTGGAAAATACGGTAAGCATGGCCATGACAATTAACATACAGTACCTATATTCCTTCCCTAGCTCATACTGTGCAGGAATTCAGTAATTAATCATATGCAGCCTCTCTTCTTTATCGGTTCCATCTACCTTTCATAATAGGCATTGCCTTCATCTGTCTTCTGCTTCTACTCCGCTAAACTCTCTTCTCTCCATCACGCTCCACTCTCCCCTCCTTTTCCATTTTTCCCTGATAGCAGATAGATTAGCATTTAACACTAGGATGTGCGGGGGGGGGGGGGGGGGGGGGGATTTTCAGAAAAGCATCACCGTGTAAATAGTTTCCTTGTCTTTTTTTTTCTTTTCTCTCCACACTTGATGCTCCTACCTTCCCTGCAATGTATGAGAGATGTCAGATCTACGATGTGACATTAAGCCACAACACTGCCAGTCAGAAAAGCAGATGTCGCGGCATACAGTAAGCCTATTGGCAGGGAAAAGGTTAAGAAACCCTTAGTGTGTTTAATGCCGGGGACTGGAAGTGTTAACGCTGTAAATGATGTTACCATGGAGGAGAAAATTAAATCAGACAACTTGGAAATGTACACAACAATTATCGCATGTATCGTATAACATTAATCAGAATTTCTAGGGTAATGTGCACTGAAGGATTGTAATGATGTCTATTGTGCCATCTCCTCCAATGTTACATACCTGACATGAGATGTACACAAAGTGCCCCAGGGGGAGTAAATTGCTTGTAATGAATCCATGTGCAAGGGGGGATTACCACAGACCTCCTCACTCCTAGCAGTCCTGTAAACCCCTCCCTATGGCTGTAGTGGGAATACCCTTATGATGTCACTGGAGCTCCCCTAACTGAAACCCGCCTTCTTGACGGAAGTCCGACTGTGATGTCGGAGACATTTACCTCATAAAGCCCACTTGTGATGTCACAGAAGAGCATCTGACTGAAACCAACTGGTGATGTCACACAAACTTTACCTGACTGAAACTGACTTCTGATGTCACCGTAGCTTACTTAACTGAAGCCCATTTGTGATGTAACATAGTTTACCTAATTTAAACTAAGTTGCAATATCACAGTAGCTTACCTGACTGGCACCTACTTGTGATGTCACAGAAGAGCATCTGACTGAACCGACTTGTGATGTCACAGAAGAGCATGTGACTGAAACCGACTTGTGATGTCACAGAAGAGCATGTGACTGAAACCGACTTGTGATGTCACAGAAGAGCATGTGACTGAAACCGACTTGTGATGTCACAGAAGAGCATCCGACTGAAACCGACTTGTGATGTCACAGAAGAGCATCTGACTGAAAACGACTTGTGATGGCACTGATGTCACAGAAGAGCATCTGACTGAAAACGACTTGTGATGGCACTGATGTCACAGAAGAGCATCTGACTGAACCCACTTGTGATGTCACAGAAGAGCATCTGACTGAAACGACTTGTGATGTCACAGAAGAGCATCTGTCTGAAACCGACTTGTGATGTCACACAAACTTTACCTGACTGAAACTGACTTCTGATGTCACCGTAGCTTACCTAACTGAAACCCATCTGTGATGTCATAGAGTTTACCTAACTAAAACCCAGTTGCGATATCACAGTAGCTTACCTGACTGACACTTACTTGTGATGTCACAGAAGTTTACCTCACTGAAAGGTGTTTGTGATGTCACAGTAGCTCTCCTAATTCCCAGCTCTGATGTCACTGGATCAAACTTACAAGACTGAAATTCCCTTACTGAAACCCACCCGTAACGTCACAGTAGCTTTCCTGATTCAAGTTTGCTGTAACGTCTCATATCCCTTAAACCGGAGATAAAAGAACAAGGATATTTATAGGAAGAATTTATTGTCATCATAGTAAAATCCCATATCCTTTGTAAAGTACATCCATTCCCCCATCTAATTATTCTTCCTCTTCAGAGAATTACACACAAAACTCATATTGAAAGAAGTTATTGATCAAAGTTATAACACGATTGATTGATGGTATTTTTTCCACCCTCCAGTGCTTAGCTATCATTATACAAGTGGCTGTCAATATTCTTAAGACAACACATCTATCGTTACCATAAAACTGCTGGAGACCTATGTTATGTTCAGTAAGGCCAGCTCAGGTTCTGCAGGGATGCATTTTTCCAAAACCTTAGATAGATAGTACAAAAATATCTAATGATAATATAGTCCCATCAAATATACAGTATACAGTCTCTTTCTAACCTGTATTCGATGGACACAAATTGGATTTTACATGCTATTTAGGTGTGATGAATAAATTGTGTGCATGTAAAGTCTTTATTAACATCTAACTACCATTTTGCCATATAAAAGTGCTGGTGCTCATGAATATCTAGGAGTACTGAGCACACACACATAATGGAGAGGACTAGTTATTGTTCTTGTTATTTAGGAGGATAGCTCTGGATCAGCTGCACAGAACAATGTAAGTGCTACAGCATTCTGTTCAGCTTCTGGGTCTCAATAAAAAGCTGTACCAGGGCCCCTGTGTACTATGTGCTATTTGTAGTCCAGGTGTCTTATATGAGCTTATAGGTGACACCAGGGTACTAACTCTCCTAACACTCCTCTGTATCGGGATCTTCCATAGATATAACAGTATGTTATCATTTATATGAATGTTCCAGGTACCGATGACTGAACTGTGATGTTACTCTTGGCTGTCAGCATGACGTCATTCATTCCTGCTGGGTCAGGAAACAATTCTCAGGTACATTAGAAGGCCAGCAGGACGTGGCAGTCTGGGCATAGTGCCCTACTTTCAATATGCTTCACCTGGGTTGGCAGCTGCTTTAATATGGACAAAACTGCCAGTAAACAGACTTCATCTGCCAAAACATCTTCAGCTCCACTTAGCACGAGCACCCTGGCCGTGCCAGTCATTAAGTGCTGGGTGAAAGCCTTGGCACAGCCGGTCACAACAGCAAGTCCACTGCCAAGGCTGGGGGCACCAAGCCCTTCAACAGCTCATGAAGCCAGTCTCTGACAAGAGAAATCTTCATCGGTGCCAGTCACGGAAATAAAAGCAGGCAAAGTCAGGCCTCAGGCGCTAAATTGCCAATCAAAGCAGAGCGTGCCAACCTCCAATTACACAGCAATGGGATAGTCCAGCGTTGGGCACTAGATTTGCTGATGCCAATGCCTAGTTGTTTTTTTTTTTTTTAAACTGCTGGTAAAGCACCATCTAGGCAGATTATAAAGACTCCCTTAGGTATTTATCTCGCGAATGCTGTGCCAGTCAAATTCCAAGAAGTCCTAGCTTGTTTTATGCACATCATTAAAGGAAGATTAACCCAAGCATCCGCTTACTGTCCGCAGACATGATGACCAAGGAAGTGTTAAGGCGTTTTATATCTTGTGTCATCCTCCATCTCCGGGGGGGTCCCTCCTGCACCTCGCACAAGATGCCGGAGTACCCCTAAGCTAGAATTATTTTAAGCACTGCAGGCACTTTCTGATATAAAAAAACCCTATAAAGGAGATTACAGGTCTGTAAATGAGAACAGAACGGGTCCCCATAGAACAGATGCATAGAGAAAAAGAGATGCTGGCTGCAAGCGGCAGCTGTGTTTGGATTCCCGAATGCGCAACAAAGCCTCCGCGTCTCTTCTTTCAATACCCGCTTACTTTATAATGTAGGCAGGTAAGCCGGAAATAAATGGCCGCCTTCTGGCTTTTTTGTCTGCTCGCTGGAAGCATAAAGCAATATTTGTTTTCTATGTTATCGGTGCCACTTGTGCAAGTCTTACACGGGGATTCTAACGGCACATGAAAGCTTGGGAATACAGCTGTGAATGGAGACCCTGTGATCTTCCAGGGCTCACGAGCCGCAGAGAAATGTGCCGGCAGAGCAGATGTATAGACGCGCACGCCAAAGACGAAAAAATCCATTTCTTTGAATTTAATTTGGTCATTACATAACATTAGTGCTGCAGGAGCGCAGGTCGTAATTTAATAAGTGGATTATTGTCTCTTGTTAACAATCAGATGCAGTCAGTTCTGTCTGTCTCCTCCAGTCTGTTATCACACGGGCCAGCCTGCTCTGTGTGGGTGGAAATGCCAGGTCTGCTTGAGCTCAGGGGAACGTTGCTATTTGGGATGAACGGTAAGAACAGGATGATGTGTAGATAATAAGGGAGAGCGGGAAGGAGACATCTAACCTGGTGTGGGGGAGCGTGAAGAATGGAAGAAAGACGTCATATATTATAGTATCATAATATTACTGAAGGAATCATTTATTGCCCTAAAAGTATATTATGTCATATGGTAATTGTTCCCATGTAGGCTCATTGACAGAAAAAAAATCACTTGCATAGAACTTGACATGTAGTTATGTGTCAGGCTTTGTTCACACATGCATTTTCATTTCATTTCAGTAATTATTAATTTCATTGAGGTACTGGAATGAGACAACAATATATGCAGAGATACCCTGAGGCAGATATGTAACGGCCCTATTAGACGGGCTGATCAGGAGGTGCAAGCGAGCGCTGACCTGTCAGATCATGTGCCTGCAGTGAGCGGGCAAGGGGGAAGGGGGTCGCGAGGGGGCCACAGGGAGGTGCAGGAGGGGCTCCATAAACCATGATGCCGGGAGTTCCGCATTCCAGTCCTTAGCACATCTTCCATGCACAGCCCATAATCAAAGAACATGTGAATGCCCCCTTAGGCTCCCATTACATGGCCTGATCATAAAGTGTAAACGAGCGCTGATCTGCTTGATTGGCGCTTGTTTACTGAGAAATTACACAGGGCAAGCGGCCCGAGGACACCGGGGAACGTGAAAAGGTAAGTAAATACTTTATTATTATACACTACAATCATCGGCCGACGGACGATGATTTTAGGTCTGGACCTAAAGAAACAAAAAAAAATCAGCTGATGATCATTTTATTGGCTAAATCGATACACGTAGCGATAATCAGCCAAAAACATACAATCAGGTTGTGTGGCAGTGTCCAATATTGAAATTAAATTATTCTTTTTAAAGCGACTCTGTACCCACCATCTGACCCCCCCAAACCGCTTGTACCTTCGGATAGCTGCTTTTAATCCAAGATCTGTCCTGCAGTCCTTTGGCCGGTGATGCAGTTATTGTCCTAAAAAACAACTTTTAAACTGGCAGCCCTGTGCCCAAGGGGAGTATCTGTGCCCTAACTTTGCACCACCCCTCCGTCCCTCCTCCCCTCCCTCCTCATCATTAGGAATGCCTCTGGAACATTTTCTCCATGCTGAACATTTGCACAGGTGTCTTAACGATCCAGCCCATATGCCGGGCTGACACAGGTGGAGAATAGGAGGCAATCTTCCTGGAGCATTCCTAATGATGAGGAGGGCGGGAAGGAGGGACTGCATACACAATTCAGGCCACTCCCACAGGGCACAGGGCTACCAATTTAAAAGTTGTTTTTTAGCACAATAACGGCATCACCTGCCAAACGGACCGCAGGACAGATCTTGGATTAAAAGCAGCTATCCGAAGGTACAAGCGGTTTGGGGGGGTCAGATTGTGGGTATAGAGTGGCTTTAAATCTATTGGAATCTAATGTAATGCAGTTAAAACACAATGCAACCTGATTGGGTTTTTTGGCCCTAAACATGGCTAGATAATGAACCATGTTTTCATCCTGGATGAAGAAAGATTCAGCTATGACTTTTACCAACTGTATATGTTGAACTATCTAATATTTCCATGATTGAATTTGCAAAGAAAAAAAAAAAAGTTTAATTTACAAAAATAATCCAGCATAATGGACACATGTCATAATGGATGGAAACGACTTAGATTACTATAGATTGGAAATAATAATTGTTTTTCCATAGCTACAGATATCATCAAAGGGTGATGGTCTCCTGTTGCAAGAGGCAAATTATAGGTATAGCTACACAACAATAAGATCCAAACGTAACTACCGATCAAAGTGAATGGGGATCATGGCATGACGTCATTTACGGACATGAACAATAATCATATGTCTGGTTTCAGCTGATTTAATATTGGGTTTCGTGGAGCCCTATTGTATCAGTGCAATTACCTGCCTGTGCATTGACAGAGCAGCGTAAAGGCCAACATTAAATGTCCGTAATTGTCCATTTTGAGGATTTATCTGCGGAAGGTTCTCAGGAATGGAAATTCTCTATATGAGATTTGAGTTTTCAGTGTTCATCCATTTCTACACTTCATTAAATAAGATTGAACCAATAAAACACAAAGGTTTTCTTGTTTAATTGAAAGTGCAAAAAAAGAAGATTACATTTTATGTGAGGTGAGACGGATAGTTATAGATCAGACTGGAAAATTTATGTTTTCTGCTTAAACTGGCTGTTCAGGATTACAAAAACATTGCTGAAACCTGTCTACAGGTCGTGTGCTGCATTACAGCTCAGCTGCATTGAACAATCGTATATACAAATACAAATTGTATATGTAATATTAAAGGGGTTATCCAGTTGTACAAAAACATGGCCACTTTCTTCCAGAGACAGCACAACTCTTGTCTCCAGTTTAAGTGGAGTTTTGCAATTCAGTTCCATTGAAGTAAATGGAGCTTATTTGTGAACCACACCTGAAATAGAGACAAGAGTGGTGCTGTCACTTTATAACCCCTTTAAGGTCAAAGAAAGTTACTACTACCTTGACTTGCTATAAAAAATTCTCTACTTAAATCTATAAAACATGGTCGCATTATGGCTCCTTAGCTCCATAAAAGACAGGTGCAACTGCCTTGGCCTGGGGTGCTGAGGTGTTATGCAGCAAGTGGACGTTTGGTGATCTGTGGCTGGTTCACTTGTCACGGTGTCCAGGAGTGGTGTTACCCACTAGAGATGATCGAACATCGGAAAATCTTAGGTTCTATCAAACTCGAACCTTGCCAAACCTTCCGCATTTGATTCCCGATGCCTTCCCGGTCCGTGGGGAAGGAGGAGACAGCAAGGGTACGGCCTGGAATTCCGGAATTCAGCCTAGGTAAAAGCCAGGAAGGCATCAGGAATCGAATGCGGAAGGTTCGGCAAGGTTCGAGTTCGATAGAACCTAAGATTTTCCGATGTTCGATCATCTCTATTGCCCACCCCCGGACATACGGCACTGGCACCTTTAAAGGTTGCACAATGTGAGGGTGCAGGTGGAGATGCGGTGAGGAAATAAGGACAAAGCACTTAACCGAACTGAGACTTTACGTGGAAACTTGGTGCAATACAAATAAAAAAGGTCGACTGACTAAGTTACTTTAGGAGCTAGTAGACAGAAGTAGAAAAAGGACTGGAACTAGGTTGAAGGACTGTCTTGGGGGCCTTGTCTAATGTAGAAAGTACTCTGCTGGGATTGTGTTGAAGGATACGTAGTGTACTGCAGAGAATACTCATGGTTAGAAGCACTAAACTTTGAAGACTGCCTTTTGCCCAACCAGATCAGAGAGTGTCAGGTTGGGTAGTAGCAGACTCCTCGAGACCTACCAAGGTAACCGTGTGTATATCAGTAGGATACTTCAGCTTAAGCTCTTTGTCCTACTGGGGATCAGTCTCTTGAATGCTGTAGACTGTCCTGAAAAAGGATCCTTGGTGTAGACAAGGTTGCCCTAGAGAACAGTTACCCCTCCTGTGGGGTTAGCACTGTAACTTGGCTAAAGTCTTTTACTGAAAAAAAACTCTGTCTTTCTCTAGCTGTGTCTTAGTCTCTCTAACTCCACTCCTAGGGACAAAAGACAAAAGACCTTCCTAGGGACCTGGCTGGAAACTGTAGTAGCAACTCTCCATCTGTCCCTCCTTGCTGCAGACAACTGGCTGAAGACCTCCCACCAGGAACTAACTGACCTTATATATGGGTGGCTGGGTCTAACCTTCTATTGGTGGGGCTGTGTAAGAGAAAAAAAAGAGAAAGAGTGTGGTTGGCTGTGAGCTGTGTGAGGCACCTGCACCCATGATTGGCTAAACAGCGAGCAATACAGAACACATAGTAAACCCTTGGCATACCTTCAGCTGTGCTTCCACAACAGACAGATAGGGGGAAGTGGTCAAAGTGCAAAAGCAGCTTCATCCCCTAGTGTGACACCTTACAGAGTTATCTTCTACCTGGGTGACACAGAACTAAGTGAAATACCCATGAAATCTCAAAGGAAATGGTTGAAATGTTATACATATGTATTAAATATGCAAAAGGGTATTGATAGAAATGTTGGTGAGCAGGTGCAATGTAGCTTCCCCTGTGGGGGGACCAGTAGTTGGGATAGAAGGATAAGGCATGTTGGATCTCACCTGTCTTACTGTCATGCCTGTACCTGTTTAGATCTCGGCGTGGTCCTCGTCTCATGGCATACTATGCTCTTAGCCATAATTTTGTATTTGAATTCTATCTTTCATTTGTTCTAGTCTGAACACTGAATACAGCTCAATTCCTTCTGCTTTTGTAATTGATTCTCCACCGCACCCATCTGTTCCCTGCTGAGTTCTCTCTGGTCATTTAACAGTTAACCTTTGTTTTGCATGTAATTAACACCCTGCCTTTCCACTCATCCTTTGATTTATCAGTCTGTGTTCTGTGTGCTTGGTCCAATCACATTCTGGACCAGGTCCTTGACCTCCTATAAAGTGTCTGTATGTCCTAAACTCTATGCTAGCTATTAGTCTTTCTGAGCGTGCTAAGCATACCCTGTATCTTTATTCTCTGTATCTTTATAATTGGTTATTCCAATCTCGTCTGTTGTAACTCTGACTACTCTTTTGGATTCTGACTCGGCCCATGCAACCATCCTTTGAGTTTGCCTGTCTTGTCTTTGTTTCGTGTTTTACACCTTTGGTGCAGGTTGGGTATCGCCACCAAGTTGCCTGCAGCCATCTAGGGCTGTCTTGAGGCAAGTAGGCAGGGACACCTGGGTTGGACCAAGCTCACTGTCTGAGTCCTACCTGTTCCCTTCCTGGTGTCCCCTTGGCAGCCTAAAGTGATAATTGACCTCCAGTACTGTCTTCTCCTCTCTCCATTGAGTACACGGGTGTTCGGCCATGACATGACACCCTTATAGTCCTATGGGTATTCTCAGAAACAAACATGGCTCTCTAGGATGTGATAAGCCATAGTTATCTGTATCTGACATGCCATGGGAGGATATTAGATAGAACAGAACTATGGGCACCATAAAGCTACATTTTCATTTCATATATTAGGCTTTTGATTTTCTACTATTTTCTTCTATTGTGCATTATAGTAAAATAGCCCTTTAGTAGTAGTATTATCTAGGCATTGTATGTCAGCGTTATTTTGGAGCTCAATGGCTGATTGTGTGGCGGTAGTATGGAAGTATTATTCGGTATTCTGGGACAGTGCTGCTAGTTCTTTTTACTGTTCTAGAAATAATGATATACATTTTACATTTGGATGTTTATTTGTGCTTATGAAAGTTTCAGGAGTTTATCAGCCATTGATGTGAGAGATAGAACAGTGGAGGAGATATCCTGCCATACTGTGCCGCCATCCTGCTGTTATCACTGTGGAGTACATTGGAGACAGCTTCTGCCCCGCATGAAGTGGCTGATAAGAGAGAAACATTTTGGCTGTATTGTTATCTCAACATTGTGAATATTTATATCTAATAAATATGATTTTCATGTAGGAATGGTGCTCCTGAGCAACAGTCATTTATCTGCAGAACTTCACACAACTGATGGGTTTCCTACCCAAATCTACAGAAGAGCTGACTGTTTATATTACTCAGTCACCCGGCAGAGGAGGATATAGCATTTATTTTTAGTCCTTTAACATATTTAAAGGTATTGATCTTGCCCCCCCCCCCCTTTTCCTTCTTTCCTCCGGACAGGGCTGTATTTGCCATCAAGCACTCATGGTCCAGGTCCTAGGACAGCAGTGTTACGTGGGGCAGCACTTAAAGGAGACCTGTCACCACCCCCCCCCCACCCCCTCCCACCCCCTTTTGCTGTGTATTTATGACAGATCTGCACAAAAAATGTTGACATTGGAATCCGTGGAATCACCCTAATGGGGTGTATTATGTCCGAGTGCCTGGGGGCGGCACCAGCTGTAATTACGACACTGCCTCCAGACTATACAAATTTAAATCCTTAAGTCTTTCCTGATATGTTTTATGCCTGACACCCTCCACCATTTTCTAGCCGTCTTTGGACCCGTTCTATTTTATCAATATGTAGGTGAGGTGTCCGGAACTGTACACAGTATTGCAGATGTGATATTACTAGAACGCTCTACAGCAGGCTCATAATCTCCTTCTTCCTACTGGATATACCTCTGTCAGGCTGTCAGAAATTACTACCCCTAAATCCTTCTCTTCTGAAGTCTTTGCCAACACAGAACTGCCGAAATGATACTCAAAATTCCATTGCTATTGTAAATTTGAGTATAGCGCAAAGTACCAGAAGCCAAAACCCTAAACAGTATATACCTTCAAGCATTTAAAGCTCAAATCTTAGTACATTTTTAGCTCCTCTTCCTTTGCTCAGGAATGCCCACAAGGAGTCCAGAGATGGCTCTTTTTACAAGTCTTTTTTCTGATCCAGTTTATAGGACAATCTCATAAAAACAGAACTGTTTGCAGGTATTCCAGGGTACTAATAATATATCATTTTGAAGGGGCCAGTATTTATCCATTAGCAACAGAGGCTCAGTTTAAAGCTCCTGGGCCCCAATGCACATCTGTTCACATGACTCCTCAGGCTATTAAAGGGTTGTCCAGTCTGAACTTTTTTTGTGGTATAATCTTAAGGGAGATGTGTGTTTAAAGAAAGAAAACAAAACAAAACTGCACTTACCTCCCCCTGCTGTGCACAGGATCCTGGAGCTTCCGTCTCTGCAGTTCGGTGCTTCTGGGTATGTAGATATTACAGAGTGGCTGAGGCAGAACTACAGACGCAGAAGCACCACACTGCAGAGACGGGAGCTTTGGGATCAAGTGGACAGCAAAGGGGGTGAGACAGGTAAGGCTGAGTTCACACTGCGTTTTTGCAGTCCGTTTAATGGATATGTTTTATGGGGAAAAATGGACCACTATTTTAGCGTAAACAAAAATGTGGTTGATCACATTTTTGCGTATGTTAAAAGTAACCATTTAAAATTAGATATGGTAAATGGACTGCGAAAACGCAACGTGAACCCAGCTTAAGTGATTTTTTTTTTTTTATGTAACTATCACCTCTCTGAGCATTATATCACAATTAAGGTCAGGCTGGGCAACTACTTCAAGTATCATTTGAAGTAAAATGCTTCGGAATCTGTTGGCACTTTACAGATTAGTCTATACCTTTTAGTACCTTATATGTTTCAGGATCAAGGTGCAACTACATTCTTTACACCCCCCCCCCCCCCCCCCAAAAAAAAACCAAAAAAAAAAACCTTTTCAATTCTAACAAAGCTCTTGTATGATAGGTACTTAGAAACTGACTGAGTAACTGGAGAGGTTAAGCAATGACAAAAAAAAGCCTATTTCAAACATGAAAATCAAATACTCTTCTTCTATGTAAAAGTCAGATAACCTGCAATACAGGCCATAAACTATAGGCCTATACCCGGAGAGGTAGTATAGCGCTGGATGTAAAATTACTGCCACTTTGGGAAAACTAAGTTATCATGTTATAGAATAATTCCCCCTGAGAAAATACAATTACACAACGAGAGAGCATGTAATCAAAAGAACATTTACCAAATCGATAAAAACAGCAACACAAGTAACCATAAAGGTACAAGAACAATTTCTCTTCAGTTCCTGGATCCGCTTACCCGTGAGTATACGTAAATTGGAATTGTTTCCTATAGCGGAAAGACATACATTCAAGTACTTATTCCTTAAAGTGGTACACACTACAAAACGTGAGTGCTTCTCTATCCTCCGATATTGATCGTGTTCACAATGAATGAGTAAAGGTCTCTTTGCTTTATAATGGACAATAATGGACGACATGCAGAGTTATAGCTTTATTCTCCTTCCCCAGTTCACTGACCTACAGTGGCCCTCTGTCTTGTTGACAAAAGCCCTCCTTTCCAGTCGGCAACAATTCTCCCAAAACGTTGCCCCTTAACTATGTACAGTGGGCCCTTTTCCTCATATGCTGTCTCCAAACACTTTGCTCTAACTATTTGCTCATCCTGAAATAGCTTAACGTGTCTCTGTACCCACAACCTCCCCCCCCCCCCCAAACCGATTGTACTGTTGAATAGCTGCTTTCAATTCAAGATCTGTCCTGGAGTTCGGTTCGGCAGGTGTTGCAGTTTTTGTCTTAAAAAACAGCTTTTAAACTTCTAGCCCTGTGTCACGTTGACGTGGCCTAGAGTACCCGCGCCCTAGGCCTGCAACTCCTCTCCGTCCCTCCCCCTGCCCTCTTCATCATTAGGAACGCCCTAATGACATGTGCTGGATAGTTAAGACCCCTGTGCAGTATTAAGACAAGTGAGGATTAGGAGAAATCCTGCCCAGGGGCGTTCCTAATGATGGGGAGGGCTGGGAGGAGATATGGAGGGGCGGTGCAGGCCTAGGGCACGGGTACTCTAGGCCGCGCCAATTTGACACAGGGCTGCAAGTTTAAAAGTTGTTTTTAAAGACAATAACTGCATCACCTGCCAAACGGACCCCAGGACAGATCTTCAATTAAAAGCAGCTATCCAAGGTACAAGTGGTTTGGGGGAAGATTGTGGATGCAGAGTCGCTTTAACATCTTGGGTAAGACTGGCCACTGGGGGTCGTTCAGGATTTTAAGGTTCCCACTTTAGCCAAATGGCGCCTGAACTCACTAACTCTAGCCAGACCAGCAAACTGTCTAAAGCAGCGGTGTCAAACTTGTGTCGCTCCAGCTGTTGCAAAACTACAATTACCATCTTGCCCCAACAGCCAAAGCTTTAGTTGTCTAGGCATGATGGGAACTGTAGTGTTTCAACAGCTGGCCGCAAGTTTTACACCTGTTGATGATGTAGGGGATACTTAGGAATAATGCACAGAAGGATCAGGCATATTGGATTTGAACCATCTGACCCTTTTTTCTTTGATAGATAAACAGCTGGCAGCTTTGGCATTGGCTTACTCTTTCTCTCTCCATTAAGCACACATGCTGAACATTCAAGTGTATGAGGAGATCACAGCCAAACAGCTAATTAAAGGAGTAGTGCCGTGCTAAACAATTATACGGGGGCACCTCAGTGTACAGTTCTTGCTTCCTTTCTCTTCACACTTTACACTGCAGACTTCAAGTACAACTCACCTACCTGCTACTTACTAAAGTACTCTGATGACTCTGCAATAGTAGGCCTCATCACAGGTGAAGACGACAGGGAGTACAGAGAGGTGAACAGGGATTTTGTTGATTGGTGCCAGCGGAATCATCTGAGGATTAATGCTGGAAAGACCAAGGAGATGGTGGTGGATTTCCGCAAGCGCAAATTTCCTCCAAGTCCAGTGGACATTCAGGGGACGGACATTGACCCAGTGAACACCTTTAAATATCTGGGTGTGGTCCTCAATAATAAGCTAGACTGAGCTGATCACATGGACACAGTGTACAGAAAGGGCCACGGCAGGCTCTACCTGCTTAGGAGGCTGAGGGCCTGTGGAGTCCAGGGGGCACTTCTTAGGACCTTCTTTAACTCTGTAGTGGCATCAGCCATCTTCTTCGGAGTGGCCCGCTGGGGGAGCGGCATATCAACCAGCAAAAGGAACAAGACAAGCTGATCAGAAGGGCCAGCTCTGTCCTTGAAAGCCCCCTTGAACCGCTGCAGGTGGTGGGTAGAGATGAGCGAACATTTCAAAAGATCGTTCCGACCGGACTTCGGATTTTTTCGGAAAGTTCAGTTCGACCGAATTTCGGATTTCATAGTTTAAAGCATCTATATGATACGGGGGTAGTGTATTTGGTTTAATTTAGGGCTCTACATGTCAGTAACATCATTATCTTTTCGATATCTCAAAGTCAATTTTTTTTTTTTAGACTTCAATATTTACTATTACAGGGTCTATGCAGGAAATTCACCATTACTGGGTCTATGCAGGAAAAAGGTCACAAATTCAGTGAAGGAGTAGCAGTAGTCATTGCAAACCACTGGGGGTCCAGCAATGGTCATTTGAGGCCAGTACCGGAGCAGCAGTAGTCAACATGGAGGACAGGCATCAGCAACAGTAGTCAACATGGAGGCCAGGCAGGAGCAGTAGTAGCCAACATGGAGGACAGGCATCAGCAACAGTAGTCAACATGTAGGCCAGGCAGGAGCAGCAGTAGCCAACATGGAGGCCAGGCAGGAGCAGCAGTAGCCAACATGGAGGCCATGCAGGAGCAACAGTAGCCAACATGGAGGCCAGGTAGGAGCAGCAGTAGCCAACACGGAGGCCAGTACAGGAGCAACAGTAGTCAACATGGAGGCAAGGGCAGGCACACCAGTAGTCAACCTGGATGCCAGTTAGACTTTTATGCTATACACCTGCACCAGGTATTTTTGTCTCTCAGGATAAGATGGATGTGATATACACTATAAGAAGAGTCCAAGTATAGAAATTGTCTAGATGTATAGCACTATCTTTCTCTCTATATTTCTCTCAATCACTAGATGTTTCTCCTCTCTGCTTTCCTAATCTTTCCTTTCCTACAATATCTTCTCAGTAGCCTGTAGTACACAACAGCAGCAGCACCAGCAGCAGTTTGATAATCACGAGCTGTGTGCACTGCAGCCAGTAACAACCTCCTTTCTCTCTCTGTGCAGACTGCATGGTGAGGTCATGTGACTGCTCCTCTTTAAGCAATACTGACGTCACTCAGGGGGTGGGCTAGTGCAAGATCCCTGCTGATTGGATGTGTTCCGGGCATCATGGGAAAGCGCTTTTCCCGCCCGGAACACTTCCTGCTTTCTAGAATGGCGGCTGCCATTTTAGAAAGCAAGAAAAAAAAATCGGAGCGAATTTCCAAAAATCTGAATCCAATCGGACTCAGATTTTTGGAAAAATATCGATATCGGAAGTCCTTCCTTCCTGCAGCAGTTAGGCTGTACAACCAACACCGACCCATGCAGAGATCACTTCAGAAAAAGAACAAAAATAGTCTAATGTTTTTGTTGTATCTTTTTTTACCTTTTCTTCTCTTTGTCTACTTTAATCGTAATGCCTTTACTTTACCTTTTAGCTTTTTGTATGTGTAATACCTATGCTGCTGTAACACACTGAATTTCCCCATGGTGGGACTATTAAAGGATTATCTTATCTTATCTTATTCCAGTATTCCAGGCTTCATTTTACCCCATTCCATCAAGGGAACTCACATACTGTGGTGTCCCACCACGGGTGTTGCTAGTATTTTACACCCCTTGCAAAAGTCTTTAAGTCAAAGTTGTAATGAAGTAGTACCTAAGTTTTTCCACAAAATGTCGCTACTGTATGTAACTGTACTTGTATATTGCACAGCTGTAGTAACTAAGGGGTTATTGTTTGTTATTATCTGCGCACCAATGAGAGCCTTTTTTTCTTCTCTACCTATCTCTGTGCTCCTTTCTCTTTATTCTCCTTCTCTTTATACTCCTTTTCTAATTTATTCTCCACCACTCACAGGGGACATTACACCTCCTGTAGGAAGTTGTCACATGGGGAGGGGAAGTACACGCCCACACTATGTGAGTCTTACCTAAGTCTTGCTGGAGAGAGGACACAAGATAGGAAGGACCCCGCTGTAGTCCAGCTGGGCCCTGGCTTTGCCAGGTCCCCACTCTAGTCCATGTGTAGTGTAGTTTAGTCAGTGGTAGTGGATAGACGCACATGTGAGACGCAGATACCAGTTTCTTGAAAGTAGCACTTATACACAAAATACAGTGTTAAGCTACTCGGGAGAGGACTAGTCAGAGAACACCCCAACCCACACCAAGAACACGTCTAAAAGTGCAGGACAGTATCCTGATAACAGGAGGAACTGATCCGGATAGAGCAAAGTTGCTAGAAGCCTGCGTATTCTATCTCGCAGCACGGGTGTCATCAGGAAATCCTGACCACTCTGTTTAACTCAGATAACAAGGTCTGGGGCTTTTGTCGCCCTAAGAGGATGGGTCACCTGACACTGTAGGGCATCAAAACACAGGCACAAGTATACTGCTACTTCCAAGTTTTCAGTATTCTACTACTTCTTCTTCTGAAGTTCCGGCAGAGCACACTTCTACATTGGGTTGGGACTCTCACAACAAACCTCCTCTCACTGCTCTGAACTTGAAGCACAAACTCTTCCCTACTGTTCTCAGCTCACTCTGCTTCTCAGCGCACAGCCAAGTAAGTTCAGGTCTTCAACTCTATGGCTCTCAGCACAGATTCTGTTCAGTCACATCTATAGTCAACTCTTGACACACCATCTGGCAAGTGACCAGTTGAATGCCCACATGGGCGCACACCACATGCCATCAGGTTGGACAATTTACAGAGTGCGCCTGGAGGGAATGATTAACATCTATATCATCTGTGCAACCCCCATTAACCGGACATGGAATAACCCTGTAGAAGTTCTTGTGCCAGTGTGACCACCAACAACCATGACCAGCATGAAACCAGTTATCCAACAGGTATTCTTTCCTCAGCGACATCTGGGCAGCCTATGTCGCACATCCACTTTAATTTTTGTTATTACACAGGATATATCATCAATAAGATATAATAGTTCATTTGTGAATCATTCTATAAGAAATAGACCCTAGTAGCAAGTCATATGCTCCATATGGTGGTGATCTTTTGGCCCATTCTTGTGTGAGAGAATGAGCCTTTCCAGGGATTAACTGGTACTTTGGTGGGCCAGTCAGACTATGTGCAGTTCTTTCATCTTTCTAGCTGCCACTGCACCTGAGTTAAAAGTGTTTCTAAGAGCTGATCTATATCCAAGATGGCGCTGGCCGGGAAAGTACATTTCTCAGCATGCATTGTACCCAGGCTGCAAAAAATTCCAAGGTAATTTTATCTGAAAAAAAAGAAATGTAAGAGAATTGTTATGTGGGAAAATGCTGGTGATGCTGATTATTCTAATCAGGGGAAATAGACACACTTTAATAAAAGAAAGCAGATGTAAATGTCAGGGTTATTTCTCATACTTTTTTATTGGCAAAGTTTTTTTGCTTATCTGTATCCAATTGGCAAGTACCCACCTCATCTTGTGGTATCTGCCCATCACTGACTCAATCTACTTCTGCTTTAGGCTTTGTTCACACTACGTATATTTCAGTCAGTATTGTGGTCCTCATATTGCAACCAAAACCAGGAGTGGATTAAAAACACAGAAAGGCTCTGTCCACACAATGTTGAAATTGAGTGGATGGCCGCCATATAACGGTAAATAACTGCCATTATTTCAATATAACAGCCGTTGTTTTTAAAATAACAGCAAATATTTGCCATTAAATAGCGGCCATCCACTCAATTTCAACGTTGTGTGAACAGAGTCTTTCTGTGTTTTCAATCCATTCCTGGTTTTGGTTGCAATATGAGGATCACAATACTGACTGAAATATACGTAGTGTGAACCCAGCCTAAATTACACTGTAAACTAAATATCTATCTATCTGATTAAAAAGAGAGAGATATGAAACAACTGTATTTCCTCTCCCCTATACTGCTCAGAAGACTGTAACTGTTTTGTTTCCCTGCCCCTTGGCCAGGTGCTTACTGATTGGTATGAAGCCACTGGTGGGTGGGGTTACACATGTTGTTTAGCAACAGAAGAGGCACAGATCGGGCTCGGATGAGAGGGAGAGGACAGAAAAGTGGAGACAGAGTGGACCAGAAAGTGAGGACTTTCTGCAGCTTAAGGTGTAAGTCAGGATGTACTGCAGACAAACGGCCCAATTCATGTTAATACAAACCTATTACAAATTAGCTTAGGTTATGGTTGGGGATTAAACGGGGTTAAATCTTTCTTAAAGGGGTAGTGTGGCGCTTGGCAATTATTCACAGAATAACACACATTACAAAGTTATACAACTTTGTAATGTATGTTATGTCTGTGAATGGCCCCCTTCCCATGTCCCACCACCCCACCCGTGTACCCGCAAGTGTGGTGCATTATACATACCTGCAGGGGCGGATTAACTTTACCATAGGCCCCGGTTTGTTCACCAAGCCTGGGCCCCCCCACTACCCTGTAACTATGGAAGCACTAGCCTGGCGTTCATAGTACAGGATAGATAATGTCATGATGACCTGATTTGTGCAAAATTGCCATAAAAAACAGTGATTTTTTGCAAATCATGGCAGAAGTGAAGCCAGGAGACAGTACACCATTGAAAGTATAAGTCTTTTTGGGTGGTCATGGGCCCCCCAGGAGCTCAGGGCCCCGGGCTGCCGCCCAAAACGCCCCTATTGTAATCCACTACTGCATACCTGATCCATGTCGACCTCCGTCTCCGATCTTCAGACAATGACGTCCTCTTCGGGCGGCCGGCCGAACACCTCCGACTGTCCCTAGTGCCGGCAGCCCTCTGCAGCGTCATCAGATGCTCAGCCGCGATTGGGCGAGCATAACTGTGCTCAGCCAATCGAGGCTGAGCACAGTCATGACACGGCAGTGGGGGGCCGGCATCAGGGACGGCAGGAGGTGTTTGGCCGGCCTCCCGAAGATGACGTCTTGGCACAAGATGGCGGACGGGGGTCGACGCGGATCAGGTATGTATAATGCACCACACTTCCGGGTACACGGTCGGGGGGGGGGGGACACGGGGAAGGGGGCCATTCACAGACATAACATTCATTAAAAAGTTGTATAATTTTGTAATGTGTGTTATTCTGTGAATAATTGCTGAGCGCCGCACTACGCCTTTAAGTGAAGTACCCCATTTAAGGCTTCATTTTATCTTATTTTCACCCTAAGCATTTAACCAGTCCTGGATACATTAGTAAAAGCACAATAATATCTCCAGAGCTTTCATTTAGCTAGAAACAAATCTAGATGCTTAGGGTCCTATTACACGACCGATCGATAATGTAAACGAGCAGTGGCGTCGCTAGGCAGTTTTATCCGGGGCTCCTGCCCCGAATAAAATGCCTGCTGCCCCGAATGTTTTCTGCCCCTGCATCTCCTATAGACTGTCAGTGAGTGAGTGCACTCACACTGACTCTGACTGTCCCGTGCAGTCAGAGTCAGTGTGTGCCGGTGCAAGCTGTTATCTGACTGGGCCCTGGTTCAGGCACTTACCCAGTCAGATGCCAGTCAGTGCGGGGCCCCTGCTCCTGGAGAGGCCCAGTAGGCTGCCTCATGCTGCAGTCTGGGATCCTGCTCCCTCCACATAATATGTTTCCTGCTTTCCTCTGCTGTCGGGAGGAGGGGGAGGGGCGGGAGGACACAGGAGAGCCGGGGCCGTGAGGAAGAGGGTGGCTGGACAGGAGCTGAGGACAACCTGATAAAAAGTAAGTGTGTATGTGAGTGTGTGTGTGCCTGCCTGCCTGTCCGTGTATGAGAACTGTGGATGTCTCTATGCAGTGTGCAAGTGTATGTGTGTAAAGTGTGCTTATGTATGTAAGGTGCACAGTGTGTGTATTAAACGTGTATGAATGCATGTACAGTATATGATATATGAGCAGTAAGTGTATGCATGTACAGTATACGATATATGAACAGTAAGTATATGCATGTACAGTATATGATATATGAGCAGTAAGTATATGCATGTACAGTGTGTGCATATGGTGTATGCATATGTGTACAGTATGTGTATGTGATATATGTGCAGTATGTGTATATGATGTATGTATATGGTGTATGTGTGTATATGATGTATAGAGTGTATGCATGTACAGTGTTGGTGTATATGATATATGTATATGGTGTATGCATGTATAGTATGTGTGTAAGTATGTGATGTATGTGCAGTGTGTTTAGGGTGTGTGTGTATGCATATGGGGTGTATATGATGTATACACAGGGGAACTACCAGCAGGGGATATTAAACCACCTTTGATGGCGGCCAGATGGGGGTGGCCGCTAGGTGAGGTAATGTGTGTGTGTGTGTGGGGGGGGGGGGGGGGTGTCAGCCAGGTGGGGTAGTGTGTGTGTATGTGTCAGGTGGGGTAGTGTGTGTGTGGGTCAGGTGGGGTAGTGTGTGTGTATGGGTCAGGTGGGGTAGTGTGTGTGTATGAGTCAGGTGGGGTAGTGTGTGTGTGTTTGTATGGGTCAGGTGGGGTAGTGTGTGTATGTGTCAGATGGGGTAGTGTGTGTGTGTATGGGTCAGGTGGGGTAGTGTGTGTGTGTGTATGAGTCAGGTGGGGTAGTGTGTGTGTGTGTGTATGAGTCAGGTGGGGTAGTGTGTGTGTGTTTGTATGGGTCAGGTGGGGTAGTGCGTGTGTGGGTCAGGTGGGGTAGTGTGTGTGTATGGGTCAGGTGGGGTAGTGTGTGTGTATGGGTCAGGTGGGGTAGTGTGTGTGTATGGGTTAGGTGAAGGTAGTGTGTGTGTGTGTGTGTGGGGGGGGGGTTTACTGCAGGCAGAGAGGGGGAAATATATTACTATAGTGGATACAGCAGATGCATTATTACTATATAGGGAAAAAAGCAGGCGACATTATTACTATGGAGGGACACAGCAAGAAAATCTTCTTAGAAATGCTTTTACTTGGCAATTTTTCACCACTGGGGTGTACTGCGACTGGTGACAGTGACCCTGACAGGAGCTCAGGCCAGGTGGCTGCCTCTTTCTGTTTAGCCACAGTTGTTATGAGTGGCAGCTATAGAGCTGGGCTAATAGAGCGGTCATTGAGGTTACTAACTTCTGCACTGGGCTCCTTCGCTAACCATTTATGACGACACTCAGAGGGCCCAGGCCCCGGATGTTTTAGGACCCTAGCAACGCCCCTGTAAACGAGGCTGTACTGAGGCTATGACATGGCTCGATGATCATTTAGCAAGGGCTGCACGGACATCATTAGTGATGTCTGTGCAGCCTTTGCCCTAACCTGTTATACATTACCTCTCCATGCTCCTGGTCTTCTCCTGCCCTCTGCTTTCACCCCCGGCACCACATTTGTAGGTTCAGAGTGGCCTGTCAGCTCAGAGACAGCTTTGAAGCAGAGAGAAAGCAGAGGGCAGGAGTAGACTGGAAACATGAAGAGGTAATGTATAACATTGTATTTATCATTAGCTGCCGGCTGCGCTTGACGTCATGTGCGGCCGGTGATTTTAGGTCCGGACCTAAAGACACAATCAATTGATAATCATTGTCATCCGCTGATCGTTGCCTCTATTACAAAGAGCGATAATCGGCCAAATTGGCTTGATTCGGTCTGTTGTTGCTCCGTATAATGGGGCCCTTAGGGTCCTTTTATACACACAGATATCTGACAGATTATTAAAGCCAAAGCCAGGAATAGATTTGAAATGATCTGTTCTTTGTTTATAGTCTACTCCTGGCTTTGGCTTAAAAAATTTATCAGATAATCTGTCAGATATCCGTGTGTCTAAAAGGACCCTTATACAATAGGTCAGATGAGGCTAACAGTCAATGTTCCTGAATAATCCCTTAAAGAATGCCATCATTTTGTCCTCTTCTTTCAAGCAAAGAAACTCTAGGGAATAATCCCTTTAAATCAATTCTTATATATAAGAAATTTGTTTGGATCACCTTTAAACTTACAGTAATTATATTAATTGTGCAGTTTCAACATATGTCTGGTGCTCAGAATTAATGGTAACAGCCGCCGCCTACTCGTAATTGGCTTTCTAAGGGATGTTAATGATTAACTCTTAGGAACCACAAGAGATCTTACAAGGTAACATCACAGGGCATCATCTTAGCAAGTGTCACATTGTGTTTGAGAAATGCTTTGTCATGCCACGAATGCAGTTTGGAGAATTAAAGGGATCATCCACCTATATTTATATATTTCAGATTATTCAGTTCCTTAGTTTCGAAGCATAGAAGAGGGGTGTGAGTGGACATGGAGGTTTGGTAGTACTAAAACCTTATTCTTATCTATCGCTGTCTGCTCTAATAGAGGGTCTTATCATTATTATTATTATTAATAATAATAATAAATAAATCATATATATATGTATATATATATATATATATATATATATATATATATATATATATATATATTATAGAGTTCCCCTAACAATTATATTATTATAGTAATATAGGGTTTCCCAAATAATGATAATAATAATAATAATAATTAAAAAAAATCATTTACATATTTTAATAAAGGGGTTCCCCTAACAGTAACATAATTCTAGTAATAGAGGGGCTCCCAAATACTAATCATAAAAAAAAATCATATATGTATATTATAATAGAGGGGCTCTCAAATAATAAGAATATTAATAATAATAATAATAATAATAATATTATTATTATTATTAATAAAATAATATCTGTATTATAAAAGAGGGGCTCCCAAATAATAATAATAATAATAATAATAATAATAATAATAATAATAATAATAATAATAATAATTACATAATAATAATAGTAAATAAATAAATTGATATATTTTAATAGAGGGCTTACCCTAACAATATTATTATTATTATTATTATTATTATTATTATTATTATTATTATTATTATTATTATTATTATAGTAATAGAAGGGCTCCCAGATAATCATAATAATTATAATAAAAATAATAGTTAACATTTTTATATATATATATATATATATATATATATATATATATATATATTAGAGGGGTTCCCCTAATAATAGTATTATTATAGTAAAAAAGGGTTCCTCCTTTCAGGACCTAACCTATTAGCTAAAGAAGGGGGGTAGAACCCATCACCTCCCTGTATTACATGGACAGCCTATTGACTTCAATAGTACCTGTGTATTGCTGTTATTCTGCTGCGGGCTTGTGTTTATTTCCTCCTCCACACTATTTCTATGACCCCAATTGCCCTCATACATACACCATTGTAGTCATACCTCATATATGGGTCAATGTATTTAGGCTGCAAAAAAATGTCAAGGTAATTTTATCTGGGAAAAAAAGAAATGTAAGACAATAGTTATATGGCAGAATGCCGGCGATGCTGATGATTCTAGTCAGGGAATATAGACACGCTTTAATAAAAGAAAACAGATGATTTGCATTACGTGTGTAAATGTCAGGGTGATTTCTCATACTTTTTATTGGCAAAGTTTTTGGCTTATCTGTATTTATTTAAAGGAAACTATGAATATTTAATAGACTAAAGTTATGGTGCGGATTACTGACGGGCCGCACGGGGGATTTTAAAGAAACAGCAATGAAATAAAGTCGTTTTCATGATTATGAACCTCGTTGGGATCACTAGATTATTCAGTAGGTTCCCCTTTGATCAGTCTATGTGGAAATATATTCTAAAACTGTGTTAGGAGAATCACTTCCATAAATCTTCACTTCTTCCCTGTCAGACGGTCTGCAGCCAGAGGGTGTTTTATGACAGTCTGTAGTCTTCTACCTATTCATAGACTATATAGGTGACTGCAGAGGTGTAGTCTACAGCTTAGTATCTGTGCATCCCACCTGACTTCATCCAATTTAGCATTGGTCATTTTGCACATGGTTGGCAACCTGATTCCATGGTATTAATGTATTAATGTGGTGTCCCACCACTGGTGTTCTTTTCTCTTCTCTTATGCACCTGTCGCAAAAGCTTCTTTCTCCAGGTTAAGTGGTGATGAAGGTATTTTTATGGTTTTGCCACTAGATGTCAGTATCTTTTGTTTGTATTTCTATGTATTGCACAGCTGAGGAGGTTCATGGGTTAATGTTTTGGCTATGTTAACACTACGTATGAGTCCGGCCGTAGTTCGTACGCAGCCGTACATGTGCAGCTTAAAGTACGGCCGTGGGAAAAATAGACATGCGGCCAGATTGCGAACATGCAGGCGAACTGCGAACATACGCCCGTAGTAGAGTTATGCTTCTCTAGCTTGTTTTGAAGCGATCTGAAACAGTTAATTTACTTGGAAATCTTCACCCAGCCCAATAAAACACACAGAACCTTTTGGATCTAAAAATCACGTTTAATTTGGCTGAAATAAGTACTCCGTACGGGACCGCATGGAAATCCACGGCCGTGAGTTGGAACAGTTCCGTCTTTGAACAATGGTCTTGTTCATTTTTCACGGCGCCGTATACGATCCGGCCGTAAGCTCATACGTAGTGTGCATTGTGCGGCCGTATATCGTATACTTTCCAGCAAACGCATCAACCTCAAAACTACGTGCGTATATTCTCGGTTCACACTAGGGCCGGAAAGATACATAGTGTGAACATAGCCTTTATGTGTACCATGTGCTCTCTAGGAGGTGCTCTCTACTTCTTACCTATTACTTTTCTTCTTTTTGCACACACTCCTTCCCACCACTCACAGGGTAGATTACTTAGCCTCTGTATGAGGTTAGTTACTTGGTGGAGGAAGTGTAGCTTCAGTCTTATCCAGATTCTCATGGGAGAAAGACACACATAGCAAACATCCCTGCTGTAGCGAAGCCAGGGCCTGGCTTATGCCAGGGCCTTTGTCCGGGACCAAAGCCAGAGTAGTCTAGCCTAAGACACGTGTGTTCAGATGCAGCTAGAGACAATCAGTTCTTACAGTATTCTTAGTATACCTACTATGCAGTGCTAAGCACTAAAAAGGGAGAAGAGTCCAGGAACATCCTGACCCACGCCGTGAACCAGTCTAAAACGTTCATGGCAGTATCCTAAGAACCAGAGGAACTAGCGTGGATAGAACAAAGCTACCAAAGGAAGGTCTACGTATTCTATCTCACAGTGGAGGTAACTGGGACACCCCCGTAAATTTAGCTTCACCCAGATAACCAGATATCACCCAATTAGGACGGGTCACGCGACACTGTAGGGCACAAGGTGGTCAGACACAGTCTAAACATGGGTACAAGTAAACTTCTCACTCTACAAGTGTTCTCTAAGGTTCTGGCAGAGTAAATTGCTATATTGGGTTGGGACTCCCTCAACAAACTCTTCTCCTCTACTCTCAACTTCGCAAGCGCCGCTACAACTACCTCTCTTTTACTCTACTTCTTAAGGTACCACCTCAAGCATAAGTTCCAGTTTTAAAGTCTATGTGAAGATTTATCTATTCTGCCAAAGTGTGTTGTAGTACTGAAAAACTGCAAAGTAAAGCTGTTCTATTTTAATATCACTGGGACTCTGTTATCCTTTATACGCACCAGCAACCATACACACTAACCGCACACCTTGGGATATTTTGGGACCTATCGGGAAGATCCACTGCTCTTGTTATTTATTCATCTTGATTCATTGAAAGTTGCTAAGTCAAAGCTTTAATTTATTGCAAAGGACTGTGTGCCTGTCTCTAAGCCCCACATGGTGCAACTGGGCCCATGTCACCCCCAGAACAGAAAGAGTTTGATGGGTTTCTTCTGGGTTCTTTAGGTTTGCAACACCATCATCTTTAACCCTTAGAGGACCGGGCCAATTTAAATTTTTGCGTTTTTGTTTTTCCCTCCTTGTGCTTAAAAGGCCATAGCACTTACATTTTTCCACCTACAGACCCACATGAGCCCTTATTTTTTGCGCCACTAATTGTACTTTGCAATGACAGGCTGAATTTTTTCATAAAGTACACTGGAAAACCAGAAAAAAATTCAATGTGTGGTGAAATTGAAAAAAAACCAAACGCATTTCTTTTATTTGTTTTTTTTTTTCGTTTTTACGCCTCTCACCCTGGGGTAAAACTGACATGTTATATATGTTCCTCAAGTCGTTACGATTACAACGATATGTAACATGTATAACTTTTATTGTATCTGATGGCCTGTAAAAAATTCAAACCATTGTTAACAAATATACGTTCCTTAAAATCGCTCTAATCCCAGGCTTATAGCGCTTTTATCCTTTGGTCTATGGGGCTGTGTGAGGTGTCATTTTTTGCGCCATGATATTTACTTTCTATCGGTACCTTGATTGCGCATATACGACTTTTCGCTTTTTATTACAATTTTTCTGGATTTGATGCGACCAAAAATGCGCAATTTTACACTTTGGGATTTTTTTGCACTTACGCCATTTACAGTTCGAGATCAGTAATGTGATTACGCACGCCGCGATACCAAACATGTTTATTTATTTATTTATTTTTATTATTTAACATGGGAAAAGGGGGTGATTCAAACTTTTATTAGGGGAGGGGGCCTTTTATTATTAACAACACTTTTTTTTCCGTTTTACACTTATACTAGAAGCCCCCCTGGGGTTAGGGTTATTCCCCCTGGGGGACTTCTAGTATAAGTACACTGATCTCTCATACAGATCTATGCTGCATAAATATGCAGCATAGATCGATGAGATAGGCACATTGGCTGCTACGAACGGCACCCGGGGACGCGGCGGTTCAGAGCGCGACCGCCGTGGGGCCCGGTTCTGAACACATGGAGGCGCCTAGGGTTTAAAGAAACTGTCAGTAGGTTTATACTGTCCTAAACTAGTGACAGAGAAGCTGAACAGAATGATGTATCACTTACATTGTTCTGTGCACCTGATCCAGACATATCCTCCTGAATAACATGGACAATAAGTAGTCCTCTGCATTATGTGCATGAGCCCAGTAGTCCTGGATATTCATGAGAAGCAGAAAACTGCTGATTGGCAGTTATCTATCCATGCTGTGTATAGGCAGTCACCTGTCAATGAGCAGCTGAGGGATGGGGGGAGGTGTGTGTCAAGAATCTTACTCTCCTGCATATTAGGAGAACGGCTGAACAAATGATGTCAGTAATACACCGAAACTATTGACAGATTCCCTTTAGGCACAGTTATATTAGTCTTTTAGAGGTAGAATAAATGAATAATTGTCGATAATATACCATTTTGGTGTTTTATTGACAGCTGTTATTCTACCTTTAAAAGACTGTGACGTAACTGTGCTAAAGATGACGATGTGGCAAACACTTATTGTTTAATAAAGATGGCTTAATAAGCATAAATTGGAGCGAGAGTGTGGTTGATACTAATACCTTCTTGTTCTATTTCCAACCTTTAACACGATACCAGAGTGTGCAGACATACTAGAATTCTCCTTGTCCCCTGAGTGTCATGTAAGTCTACTTCCCTCTGTACATTTATAAATTTCTGCAATATATGTTTATAAGTGCATTGTACATTCTATGTCATGCCCCTCGGTCATGTACTGTTTTTAATTATTGATACAATTGATATACTGATACATGCAATATACAGCAACTCCTAGTAGATTGATAGCAGTATATTCTCAAAGTGCTTTTCCTATAATAAATAATAGGAATTCTGACCCCAATCAGATGTCTCAATAATTCAGTATGTGCAGGGGCGTAGCTAGGATTCATGGGGCCCCATAGCAAAAAAAACTGTCCCCCTACACACTAATATATTTATATACTCAGTGATGTGGCCAAAAAAAATTATCTTGTGGCCAGAGGCAGAATCCTATGGTTATATACATAGGTGCAGGAGCAGACTAACTTTTGCTTAACCCTTTATTTACTGCAGTGTATAAGTGGGTCACTTACTAAGTGACCCAGTGTTCTCTTACATGCTGCAACACAAAAAAAGGGTTAATACAGAAGACAATTAACTCTGATAACCCCTGACCTCTGCAGGAACTCAGAGAACAGAGGTCAGAGGTTATCAGAGTAGTCAGGCAGAGAGCTAATTGTCTTCTGTATTAAAGGGGTATTCCCCCAAAATTATTTTTGCATTAATACGCTGCCCGCCCGTAGCTTTCCATCTTTCCAATATAAAGTTAGTATGGATTCTGCACAGTTTTGCTGTTATCCAGCTGCATTCACCCCCATGGATTGCATAGAATCATCACATCTCAGTCCACTCCGACACGCTCCCTGCTCCCGACCCTCCGTGTCGTCATCACATGTCCTCGGCTGCAATCTCCCCCCCCGCGGCAAGCTCCGCCCCCCGCGATCGCCCGCGACTAGCTCCGCCCCCGCAATCGCCCACAGCAAGCTCCGCCCCTCACAATCACCGCGTCACCGCCAACTCAGCTCTGCTACGCCGTCACCGCCAACTCTAGCTCTGCTACACCATCACTGCCAACTCAACTCTGCTACACTGTCACCGCCAACTAAGCTCTGCTACACCGTCACCACCATCTCAGCTCTGCTACACCTTCCCCTCAGCTCTGCTACACCTTCCCCCCAACTCAGCTTTGCTACACCATCACCACCATCTCAGCTCTGCTACACCGTCCCCCAACTCAGCTCTGCTACACCGTCACCGCCAACTCAGCTCTGCTACACCGTCACCGCCAACTCAGCTCTGCTACACCGTCCCCCAAACTCAGCTCTGCTACACCTTTACCCCAACTCAGCTCTGCTACACCTTTACCCCAACTCAGCTCTGCTACACCGGCATCCCCAACTCAGCTCTGCTACACCGTCACCACCAACTCAGCTCCGCTACACCGTCACTGCCAACTCAGCTCCGCTACACCGTCACTGCCAACTCAGCTCTACTACACCATAACCGCTAACTCAGCTCTGCTAAACCGTCCCCCCAACTCAGCTCTGCTACACCGTCACTTCCAACTCAGCTTTGCTACATCGACACCGCCATCTCAGCTCTGCTACACTGTCATCATCTCCTTCATTGTCTCAGCTCTGCTACATCGCCATCATCAGGCAGAAGCATTGCATGATGGGAAATGTAGTTTCTTATCTTGGATATAGATCGGCTTTTAGAAAAACTTGTAACTCAGGAACGGCAGCAGCTAGAAAGATGGGAGACAGCTCAAAATACTCAGAGGGACTTGGTGAGTAAGACCAGCTAGGTTTGGGAGCATTTCATTTTTTTAGCTCTTGGGGGGAATACCCCTTTAACCCTTTTTTTGTTTTGAAGCATGTTAGAGAACACTGGGTCACTTACACACTGCAGTAAATAAGGGGTTAAGCAAAAGGACAGAGGAGGCTCTTATCTTCCCTGGGCCCCCTCCCTCCATGGGCCCCATAGCAACCGCCTTCCCTGCCTCTATGGTAGCTACGCCACTGAGTATGGGATGTAGTGTGTTTTATTTAGATATTATAGGAATTAAAAAATAATTTACTACTATAGGAATATACATGGGGGTCTTCTCTGCAATTACCGCTCTACAATCCTAGCAGTAACACTCATCCTTATGAAAATTTTTTATTAAATGTCAGAAAACTCTCCTCAACCCCTCCCCAGGGAATGACTATTTTTCCAATATCCTTGCAGAGATTGTTTCTATGATCGGTTGCTAGGGTCAGTTCTTAAGAAAATCGTGATGTAGGAATATAAAGGGTTTTTTAAAGGGATTTCCTGATAAGGGTAAATGCACACTAGACGGATTTGCTGCAGATTTTCCGCGCAGGAATTTGCATTGGATATGTGCAGTAGATTATAACACCAGCAAAGGAGATTTATGCTGCAGATCTCTTACAGGTTTATATCCTTATACGCCATAACCTATTCTCAACGAAGGAGAGGAGCCGCTGGTGACTGTCCAGAAGACATGTAGTTCAGGCAGCATGAAAGTGTCAACCTTTCAAACCTCAAAATATAATCCATAGCTAAGAGCCACCTTAAGAGCAAACAAAAAATCCCTTCATTCCAGCACTTTATATCGTTCCCATATGTCCAAAGCTCAATCTTTATTTCAATGGAATTTTAAAGGGGAACTATCAGCAGGCAAGATGACTCTAACCTGCTTATAGTTCTCTATTGCACACAGGGCACTGAGGATGAAGGTATGTCTTTTACCTTCATCCTTGGCTCCGTTCCTGTGCAATTTTAATGTAGTCCTCTGTCTGGTAAGGCTGTTGGGACACTGCCTTACACTGATAATCATTAGAAGGGGTGGGCCGGCCGGGGTGGGGCAGTGCTCCAAACTGCCTTACCGGACAGAGGACTAGATTAAAATTGCACAGGAATGGAGCAGAGGATGAAGGTAAGAGACGTACCTTCATCCTACGGGCCCCACACCCTGCTTTCAGCAGGTAAGATTTGTCTAACCTGCTGATAGATCCCCTTTAAGCCCCCCCTCCAATCTGCATGATAACACCCGTAAGTCCATGTTGAGGTATAGTTTTATATATATATATATATATATATATATATATATATATACACACACGGTACTATATTTAGTCTGGGGGGCTAATCTCTTTGCAGTAGGGGGCAGTGCGTATGGTCAAGTGGTAGTTCCTAGAACTTTTTGGAGGTTCCACCAGTTGAGCCTCCCCAACTTATTAGTTATATAGCAAATATTGTATCCTTACAACAATGCCTCTTTAATATGCATAGCATATCACATAGCTACAAGAACCTAAAAAGAAAAAATACATTTATGATTTCCATTTCCCTTTTCATTTCCCTTTTTCCCCAAAAATATAAAGCTGCAGAATTGTGGTTTTGTCGGATAATTACCAGGCCGGGACAGAGAATACATTATAGGATGTGAAATGGGTCTGGTCCTCTGGGAGGAATTTAAGCCTAACTGGAGCTTTGACAAAAAGGATGTAAAAATCTCAAGGTCGTATAGAAGTCATCTATCTTCTATTTCCCTAAAGAACAGCCACATCAAAGTTCTCAATAGCCAATTAACTCGCATGGCAAAAGCTCATTCTGATTTATATAAAACAGATTGAAGGTTGAAGGATTTCTTCAGAATTGGATATTTCACTTCTGTAGATGTTTGCAAACATAAAGCCAAAGGTTAGTTACTGTACATATATGGTTATAGCCATGTTGCCAGATTATTGATTTCTGAATTTTATTGGAAATTATAGAATGTTTATTTGCAGGGGTAGAAACCTCGCAGAACAAGTCCAAAGTAAAAGTTCAGTCTCTATGGCCTATTTTTTTTTTTTACATTCTACCAGAGGTGGGATTGAAATTTCTAGTTGTAGATTCACCCAACTTAGAAACATCAGCCGTATTGGCCATGGGAATAGGTGGGAGGAAAAGACAAGTTGTAATACAAGCAACTGGAACCCACAAGTGCATGGTTTGTCCTGACACTGCTCATCATCGGCTGGTTACAATGTCAGTTCCACCTCCCCTCTATCTGGTTAAGGGCCCTATTCCACCGGACGATTATTGTTCAGATTATCGTTAAATCGTTCGAATCTAAACGATAATCGTTCGGTTGAAATGCAGTTAACGATTAACGACCGAACGAGAAATCGTTGATCGCTTTATAAGACCTGGACATATTATTATCGTTGCTTGTTCGCAAATCGTTAGCATTGAATAAGACATTGTTCGGTCGTTCGCAGTAGATACGAACACAATAGCAAATAAATAGCGAAGAAAAAACGATCGCAATTACGATCATAAGTAACGATTATCGTTCCATGGAAATGAGTGAACGTTTTCAGGTCTTTCGCAATAGCGGTCATTTGAGATCGTTAATAGTTAACGATTATGCGAACGATAATCGTCCGGTGGAATAGGGCCCTAAGGCTTCCCCTTCCCAGGACCATTTACCCTTAACCTGTTCTGCCTGTCATGACTTTTTGACTCTGCAACCTGGCTGCTATATTACTAGCCATGCCTGCACCAGTCTTATCTCTGCCTGTGTTCTCAGTGTCTACCCATACCAGGACCACTCTTGGGATAACAGTCTGGTACCCTCTAGCAACAGATGTCTAGCTTGCACACCCTGGAAGACTATTAAAGCTAAAACCGAGAGGGTACATAGACTCCATAGACTGAAAGAAGAGCCTTAAAGGAATTGTCCACGATTAGAAAACCATAACTGCTTTTTCTCAAAAACAGCACCCCCGTCCTCAGGTTGTGAGTGGTATTACAACTTGGCACCTTTCACTTTAATGTAAATGAGCTGGAATACTACACACATAGGGTGGCACTGTTGCTGGAAGAGAGCAGCTATGTTTTTCTAATCCCTTTAATGGTAATGTAGCTTGTGGTCCAAGTTTAACAGGATCCATCCTTAGTTTGCTCCAGGGGGTAGAGCCTTTTGGGGCCTCAAGTGTAAACTAAGTGTAATTATTTTGCATGCACAGACCAGAAAGATGGTGTCATTGTGAAGGAGGACAGCAGCTCAGAATATTCATGGAGAAGAGGGAGGAGGAAGAGTGGTGAGGTGTGCCAGTATGTGGCACAAACTCTTCACCACGACTCCTCTTTGACTCTTCATTACAGTTGGAAAATTCATATTGTACAACATCACCTCCACCATCGGAATAGCCACAGGTAACCTGCTAACTAATACCACCTACAGTGCACTGTCAGCACCTTGGGTTGGGTCGGGTCAGGTCTGGATGCTGACAGATGCTTTTTAATATGACATGGAGAGAAAAAGAGCTGTTGCATATCACACCTATGACTGACACTAATGCCACTCGGCTACATTTAAAAACCAATGCAAGGATGTTGGTATATAATTTGATCAAACCATATTGCCCCATGTACCATGTGCCGGTCTCCTGGTTCACATGGGTCCCTACACTGTGTTGGCCAGCGACCGCCAACCCCGCAAAGCGCGCACAAGCAGGGAAGGGAGGCCATAGAATGGCCCTGCAAACCCAATGTCACAGGACCAAACCCAAAGGGCCCCCCAAAACCCAGCAGGCACCACCGGTGGAGAAAGCTGCCGCCAAACAACACAAGTGTGAATATGGTCTTGTACTCGCCATAGCTCCTGCAGGTAAAATGGGAAAGATAGGAGGTACTTAACATGTGTGCACAGGTGTCTCCTGCTAATTTGGGTCATTTGGGTCTTACAAAGAGGAGTGCTAACTGCTCAGAAAAGGGAGAAAAGTAAAATGATGCTTTTTAATATTTTGTAAAGAAACCTTTGTTTATAATTACAGAGGTCAGATGTGTCTAGTAGTTCTTGACCAAGTTTGCACAAACTGATATTATCCCACTCCTCCATACTGATCTTCCCCACATCTTTCAGGTTTTGGGGGCAGCATTGGGCAGCATTGATCACTGGGCAACATTGATTTTCAGCTCCTTCCAAAAATTTTCTATTGGGTTCAGGTCTGGAGGTCTGATGGCATAGTGTGTTTGGTCTCAGTTGTCTTCAGGACAGTGACCAGGCCCTCCCCTTTTGTCTCCACCATTTTCTAATATTTGCGCCAAAAGTTGTTTCTTTCTCACCAAGCTGTGTGCCTATTGTCCTGTAGCCCATACAAGCTTTGTGCAGGTCTACAATGTTTTCCCGATGTCCTTAGACAGCTCTGGTATTGGCCAAAATGCAAATAATCTTCAAATCATACTTTTTTATATATATATAGATTCTGTCTCTCACAGGTGAAGTGTACCTATGATAAAAATTATATATATATATATATATATATATATATACTGATTGTATCCATGTAGCATGTGGAAAACTGTCATAATAAACAAGATCAGACATCTGTTTTAATAAAAAGTGGCTTTTTTTATGAAGCAAGTTAATCTTGTATCTCAAGGCAAATTAGAATCACCATTGCGGGGCTGCTCTGCATACCTTCCTCTCATGCCGTGTTGCCCGCTGAGAAGCTATTCTTTGATATCCGTCTTTGATATCTGATTATTAAACCCAGTAAGCTTCCATGTAATTGCAACAAAACAACAAAAACATGTCCATATGTTTATGAAAAAATACAGCGAGACCGCATCACAGGTGTCATGTTATTACATGTCAAGGATATAATGCACCAGTATAATAAATAGGGCAAGTGCGGATTTTGTGACTGCATTGGGCCATTGGGCCTATCGCACTGTGTAAGCAAAGAGAAAAAGATACTTGGATCTAATGAACTGTATAACGGTATACCTCCCATAATGACTATTAATATATGCTGGGATCCATAATTTAATATCTCTTTATAGGGGTCCTCCATCGTAATATACAGTATCTTTATAGGAGTGTTTCATGCTTAGAGCACCAAACCTCCTGTTTCTCATTATGAATCTTTTTATTACCTAATAACAGACTAGCAGGACTCTAATCATGTTCCCACACCCTAAGGAGCCCTTGGCATGGCTATGGGTATAGTTCCATTGCTTGTCATGGGTGCAATCAGGTTGGCATTCAGACTTCCATACCAGGTTATCCCATGTCCCAAGGGATGGCTTAGTTAAAGGGGACTGCACAGTTGGTGTTAGTAGTTGTTGTTGACCCTTAAGTAGTGGTTGGTCACAAGAAGTGTGGGGTGCCATTGTTGTTAAGAAGAACCTGTCATCACCAATTTCATGCTGCCTGAACCAGGAGTCATCGGGGTGGTCTAGGTGTCTTTTTCCAACCCTGCTGGCCTTGACTTAGGGAGAGTTTAAAGCTGGAAGAGCAGGGAGAAACCAACCCTTATAATTTGTGGTTCGGGGAGCATGAATGTGATGACAGGTTCCCTTTAAGTGTGCAGGCAGTGGGTCAGAGAACTAGGTGAAATAAGGCACAGATCTAAACTGAGCAATGTAGAAAACAATTCCAGTGTTATTGAGGTCACTTGGAAATATAACATATGGAACAATAGCTGGATTAGGGGAGAAAAGCGAGGTAGTATTTGGTGGATCCAAATACATTCTATACTCCGCTCTAGTCCTCTATCTTGTTATAGATGTGGCTAGACCACCCAAAGTCTCTAGGCCCGGCCGGACGCTTTGAAACATCCTAGGTATGCTATACAGTTAATGTACAACTTCCTTCTACCGTCTACCGGCTCTTCTCTCTTTATCTTCTCTATGTCGTAATCTTTTAAACTGGAAGAATGTTCACTGGAAAGTAAGATCCTTGCTTTGCAGGAGCCCCAAATGATCGCAGGGATTTGAGACCTACCTCTAGAAGGAATACGGTTAAGTGCTCCTCACCCTTCTTCACTCCACTACTAGCTCCTCCAGATCAAACAGGAGAGAGAGAGAGGCTGGGCTACAGCCAGTTCTTCCCACCAACTAGAATATTCCTACTGTTGTTCTATGGGTTAAAGCGGTATTCCGGGAAAAACTGACTATCCACAGGATAGGGGAAAAATAGCAGATCGAAGGGGGTCCGATCCCTGAACTCCCAGGCGATCTCCGTATCGGACCCCGTCGTCTCTGTTATAAGTACTCACCTCTTCACCTCTCCATAGAAATTAATAGGGCTGTGGGTAGCTTGCCGACCCAGGGCTCTACTCATAACAGAGCTGACGGGGTCGGAAATCGCCAGGGGGTTTGGGGGTTGGCCCCCTGCAATCTCCTACTTTTCCCTATCCTGTGGATAGGGAAAAATGTTAGTTTTTTCCGGAATACCCATTTAATTAAAGAGGTAATTAAATGGGCAATTAAAGGGGCTTAACTCACAGCTAGTAGAGAAAAAGGAGTGCAAAGCTGCATAATCACACATAAATAGTGTAAAACATCATAAACACATGTCAGCAATGAAGATAAATATCTGACAACCTATAGGGACACAAAGATGGACACTGCAAAAACGTAGAGAAGTTCTACTGACAAAGCTCAGCCAAAGATGGTATTGTAGCCAGTGCTTGTCCAGCACACATTTGTGATGTTGGCACTTGCTTTGTGTTTGTTGCTGGCTGTGATCCCCAAATGGTCAGTGATCTGCCGAGTTGTAGTGGGTTTCTTGGGCTAGTTCTGACTGGCAATTGACCCACCCGGACTATCGGTACCGTCACCCATAGAAAGGGGAAAAATAACTCAAGGTGTGTGGTTAGTGTAGAAATAAGAGAAATCCAATGTGGTTAACTTCAGCTGTAAGGGGTGCAATAAATGATAAGAAACAAGCATTCAGACTACTAAAACAAGAAGGTAGTGGGGAAGCATTGAGCAATTATAGACAGAAGAATAGAATGTATAAAAAGCAAATAAAAGAAGCAAAAATAGCAACAGAAAGAAGGATAGCCACAGAAAGTAAAACGAATCCCAAAATGTTCTTCACTTATATAAACAACAAAAGACTTAAAACCGAAAATGTTGGTCCCCTCAAAAATAATCTGGGTGTAATGGTGGAGGGGGAAGAGGAAAAGGCCAATCTACTAAATACATTCTTCTCTACTGTATTCACAGAGGAGAATCCCATAACAGACGACATGATTAGGGATAATATAAATCCTCCCATATATCTCACCTGCCTAACACAACAAGAAGTGGGGAGACGCCTTAAAAACATTAAAATCCATAAGTCACCAGGCCCAGAAGGTATCCATCCTAGAGTTTTGCAAGAATTAAATACTGTGTTAGACAGACCGTTATTCCTAATATTTAAAGATTCTATAATGACAGGGATTGTTCCACAGGACTGGCGCATAGCTAATGTGGTACCAATATTCAAGAAGGCATCAAAGAGTGATCCTGGAAACTACAGGCCTGTAAGTCTAACATCTATAGTAGGTAAAGTATTTGAGGGGTTTGTAAGAGATGCTATACTGGTGTATCTTAATGAAAATAATCTTATGACGCAGCACCAGCATGGATTTATGAGGGATCGGTCCTGTCAGACTAATCTGATCGGCTTCTATGAAGAGGTAAGTTATAGATTGGACCTGGGGGAGGCTGTGGATGTTGTATATCTGGACTTTTCAAAGGCATTTGATACTGTGCCACATGAAAGGTTGGTCTACAAAATGAGGATGCTGGGACTCGGGGAAAACGTATGCAAATGGGTAAGTAACTGGTTGTGTGATAGAAAACAGAGGGTGGTCATTGATGGAACATATTCAGATTGGATTTTAGTTACTAGTGGGGAACCACAGGGGTCAGTGTTGGGTCCACTTCTTTTTAATATTTTTATTAATGATCTTGTTGAGGGGCTACAGAGTAGAATCTCCATTTTTGCAGATGATACTAAACTGGGTAAAGTAATCAGTACAGAGGAGGATAATATCATATTACAGAGGGATTTGGAGAAGCTAGAGGCTTGGGCGGTGAAATGGCAAATGAAGTTTAATGTGGATAAATGTAAGGTTATGCACTTGGGCCATAGAAATAATAAGTACAGTTATGTGCTAAATAATAAAACACTGGGTAAAACTACTTCCTAAAAGGACCTGGGGGTATTGGTGGACAGTAAACTCAACTTTAATGATCAGTGCCAGGCAGCAGCTGCCAAGGCTAATAAAATAATGGGATGCATCAAAAGAGGTATAGATGCTAAAGATGAGAACATAGTTTTGCCTCTTAATAAATCACTAGTCAGACCACACATGGAATACAGTGTACAGTTTTGGGCACCAGTATATAAGGACACAGCTGAACTGGAGCGGGTGCAGAGGAGGGCAACAAAGGTCATTAAGGGAATGGGTGGGTTACAGTACCAGGACAGGTTATCAAGTTTGAGGTTATTTACGCTGGAAAAAAGACGTCTTAGGGGCGATCTGATCCCAATGTACGAATATATGAATAGACAGTACAGAGATCTTTGTAGTGATCTTTTTACTTCTAGGTCTGTAACCATGACTAGGGGGCATCCTCTACGTCTAGAGGAAAGAAGATTTTATCATCAGCATCGACGCAGGTTCTTTACTGTACGAGCGGTAAGACTGTGGAACTCTCTGCCACATGATGTTGTCATGGCCGATTCATTAAATAAGTTCAAGGGAGGCCTGGATGCTTTTCTTGAACAATATAATATTACAAGTTATGGGCATTAGATTTCCGGTGATACGTTGTTTCAGAGATTGTTCTGGTTGCCATTGGAGTCGGGAGGGAGTTTTCTCCCTGTGGTGGGGCGATTGTCGTCTGCCCCATAGGGGTTTTTGCCTTCCATGGATCAACACAGTAGGGTTTCTCTAGGTTTAACCTGATGGACTCTTGTCGTCTTTCAACCTTATTTACTATGTTACTATGTTACTAAGTAACTAACTTTCCATAGGGGCTAAGTAATCTACCCTGTGAGTGGTGGGGATGAGTGTGTGCATAAGAAAGAAGAAAAGAGATAGGTTAGAGGTAGAGAGCACCTACTATAGGTAAATAAGAGCATGTGGTACACATATAAGACCGTAACCCATTACCTTCCTTCAGCTGCACAATACATTGAAATACAAAATACTGATATCTAGTGGTGAAACTGTAAACTTAACCTGGAGAAAGAAGCTTTTGCGGCAGGTGCAAAGGAGAGACAAAAACACCCGTGGTGGGACACCACACTTAGATGTAAATTTACCTTTGGAATTGGACTCTAATGAGTGATATTGTTACTTATTTTTGCCCAAATTGTCGAAATTCAAGATTTAATCTCATTACGAGCACAGAAGACAGAAGGTTGCTCTATTTCAATATATATATATATATATATATATATATATTCTAGTCAATGGAGGTTTCTCACATCTCTTCCGAGCATTATCCGCCACTGTTTGATGGTGTCTAATGTGCTGCTAGAAAGCAGATCTGTGATCACAGGTGGAGGACATAAGACTCTGTTTTATACATTGCCGGAAACTGATTGCAGGATAAAAACGAGATATATTGTAAGATGCGGGGTCGGCATCTGTCTTGTTAGCAGAATTTCTAAAGTACGCACGGTAACTTTTTTTATCTACTCGGCCCGGATTCTATCTTTGCATTAAGACTCGTTCTTTCTGTAGTTCAAGAACAAAATGTGAAAGGGCATTTATTCTGACTACATGAGAGGAAATTTCTGACCTATACATCTTAAGCTCAAGCATACGTATGGCACCGGGGAAATTATAAAGAACAGGAGTGCATTCATATTGGCCGACTTCTTCACTAAAATATATTTCCTTGTGTTTACTACAATGAGCGCTCCTCCCCTGATGGAGCAGATATAGGACTTGGTGGCCCAGACTCTGACGCAGAATCTATACTTGGATGACCACCGTACCCCAGATAGCACCACAAAACACCACAGGGTAGATAGATAAAGTGTTTCTTGGAGGACTTGGCATATTTGCACTTTTCATGATGTTTAAGCAATTTAGTTACAAAGTTATTGCCTGTTGTATTATTGAGATGTCTCGGTCTTATCAAGATGTTCTCGCTGTGACTGTGGTTCTTTATATATCTGGACGGGACGTCTTACTTACTTAAATGTCAAGCTCAGGGCGGATGCTGGCTTTGGTCAGGTTATCTAATTCAGTTTCCGCTCTACCACCATAGTCACATTTCATTCCTTGTCAGTGATGTAATAGGATGGGATCTTCCAGGATACAGTTATTGGCTTTGTTCCTTTATTTTGACAACTAATAATATGTAGCAGACAGGGAGGCATTATGGGCGAAACACTGTACCTGGCATGTTCTGTAGTTCTCAGGACAATATGTCTGTCATTGGAAGAGCTTGTGGCCATCAAAGGGGCATTGTTGTTAGCATAAGGCACTGTTGTAGGGAATTGTGGTCCTCATTGCACTTTGAGTATTGCTGCTGGCACAAAGGGCATTTGTGACTGTGATGGAGGATTGTGGCTGGCATAACATTTGGGCTATGTCTAAACACATGGCCTCTTTCTTGAAAGCCGCCATATTTGATGAAGGGCAAGTTTTACATATCTCTTGTGGTTCAAAAGTTATGCTATCTTTTATGATAGGCCTCCTCGCCCATTGGTTGTTGTTCCCTAAAATGAAAGGGTTTCCTGAGATTTTTGACTCGCCCTGTCTATAAAGTTATTGTAAGGGAATCGGGGATTGAATATAGGGACAGACGGACAGTGTGAGCCCTAGCGCTAGGCCCCCCGAGACTTCCTGCCTACTTGCCAGCCTGACCCTAAGCAGTTGGCGACAATGGGTGACATGCTGGGTAAGTAAAACACAGAACAAGATAAGACAGATAACCACAATAAAGAATAGTCAGGCAGATACAGGTCAAACCAGAGATAACAGTAAGGTACAAGAACAGCAGGCAAATACGGAGGTCAGAAGAGAAGGCTAAGAGGTCAGAATTCTGAAGAATCCAATCCTAGATAAAACGCCAGCTCAAGCTTCACAAGATTATCACAAGCAATGTCCAAGAGCACAAGTGGCCCACTAACTATATCTGACCAACCCGTGAGAGGTGGATGAAACAAGACTCTTCCCACCTCCTCCGGTTTCCTCACTTACGCTTCACTGATAGCTTAGACGGTGGCTACAGGGTCCAGCACTAAAGTTGGGTGTTTACTAACAGTGGTGCTGGCCTGTTCCCTGTCCTGTCCACCCGGGGAGCTCTGTACATGGATGGAGGTAGGACATGTCGGGAACTCAGAAGTAAAGAGTGGCAGCTGTTGGGATATCAGACCCTGTTATCAAGGGTGAGATCATGGGCAGGAGCTGCAATGTAATGTGAATGTATAGATTGGGCTGAAACCGGAGTTGGGGGAAATTGTTGGTTGTTGTACTGAGTTGGATGACCACTGGCCCTCAAATTTCTCGTGTGGCCCCATGAGAAAATAATTGACCCCTCCCCCCCACCATAGACTTACATTGAGAGTCCACCTTGGTCACCTGGCACAGAGCTTAGTTGCTCATTCTAGTCTAGGATCTGAACACCCAGACCCCGACTGAACAAAACTTTTGACCAGCTGACCACCTCCCTCCAGTAAAAGATTGCAATCCTCAGCAGGCCAAACTACTTGCTATCAAATACAGTGTATATATAAGAAAAAAAAAACATATAAATAATGCATAGGAGCACTGAGAACACACATTGGTCTCCAATCTGCATCTTAAATCTCAGTAACACACAAGTTAATTTTTTGGATTTTTGTAAATGTGTATATCCGGGACCCAGAGACATATTGGGGGTTAATGCAGTTCTGTTCAGCCGTCTGTTGCCGCAGCGTCGAGGCCAGATGTTCCTGTTTCAGCATTAGCCGGCCTGTCAGATGTTCCATGCCTTTCAGTAATTACCCAAACAACAGGGCTGTCTGATGGAGAAGACAAGTCCGACTCTACATGAGTAAAAAGCCTTAATCATCTGAAGGGAAGAAAAAAAACCACAGTCCCCCAGAGCCGGCAGCTCAGGGCAGTGTTCTCTCTCCAGTCCAGCACCATGGACAGCAAGAATAGATGTTATTGACTAGGAAAGTACAATTAACAAAAGGAAACCAGCCACGCTTCTGTGCACACTTGTTTGTGTCTAATTTACTATGAAACCAGATGCGGCCTGTCTTATTATAAGGGCACCGGATAGTAAATATTTGCTTTTATCTTCTTATTGTTCAGGGTTTCCATTAACAAATTAAAAAAACATAGAGAAACAATAAACTTTGGAGATAACTAGAGCAGGATGTGCCAATCTGCCAGTAATATGAGACCTTCTGTAGAGGGGCATGCCATCTTAAAGGGACAGTAACAAAGGAAATGGGAGAGAGTTGTAATAAAGAGTTACAATACGTCTTATAATTTTTTTCATGTATGAAGTATGAAATAATGTTCAAAATCAGAGATCTAGCAAATACACATACATCGATAAGTCATGTGAGACCAGCCTATGGACCCCTGTGTAAGACCAGCCTATGGACCCCATACTCTCTAATAGCTCATCAGGCAGCATACCTTACCTCATTCTGACAATGCACTAATATACAAAATAGAATAGCAACTGGTTATACTCACTGTCATTTTGTTATGTCTAATAGTCCTGAAGGGGTGGAGTTTAAAGAACACTAAAGATAGAAGTCATGCTCCTCCCCTGAGGATCCCTTTAAGACCTTCATATTAAGAAGTAGGGGGTGAATATGAAAGAACAGTATAAGGAGATGCAAGCCACATTTTCAAAAACATATACAGTTATAGTAACCATATTTCTCATACAGGAAGATAGATTTCTGGCCCCATAACCCAAGCAGTCACATTAGGGATGAATTGCATTGAGTCACTTTCTAAGCTTGCACCTCTTTCTTATTCAGCATCACCAGCTGAGTTGTGCTAGCAATGAGAAAAGTGTGAATATCTGATATTATCTGATCAGCATACCGCCACCCCCTAGGGATTGATCACGGCATCAGTACTTGCAATACTTTGCTGCAAATGTATAATGTGTTATACAAAGTAAAAGTACCCCCCCCCCCCCTAGAAACCTGGGAGTGGCAAGAGATGTGTATACAGAGTATACAGAGTATATAGTGTTGCCATGCCAAGTACAACAGAGCTGTCACTAAATCTCCAACCATCGACGAATAATGAGATGACTCTGCTTATCCTGACTCAGTCTACAAGGCAAAGCTGTAAAGTAAGCTGCAGACAAAAGACAGAAATATTAACTTACTACATGATAATCACATAAATAAATATATATATATATATATATATATATATATATATATATATATATATATAGTCATGTACTGACGATACTTTAAACCATATGTATATGCGGGAAATTGACAGCAAGTGATCCAACCTATCCATGGGCTGCTGTGCTACACAGAAAGTAATTATATTTTAGAGAATAGTTTCCCCCCTGTGAATTTATTGGCGCTGTAACATGGTTGGAACACTGAAAGAAGTGACGTTACGGGCTACAATGGGCCCATTTATACTCAGGGTATGTTATAACATTATGTTACAGCTTCCCTGACTGCAATTCAGTTTTCTTGAGCTTGAAAGCACAAAATTGTAATGGATTCAATTGAATTGGTTAAGGAGGGAGATTTCCTTATTCCGTCATCATCCTCGCCTGTTGCCTTGAGCTGGAGAATTGCTACAGTATACAAATCAGAAAATATAATTTGCATAGAAGTATGAGCCTTCCATATCGAGTCACAGAAGACGTTATGCATGCATGGCTACAAGCGTGGACGGAGATGCAAAACTATATTAAAGAAGCCTCCTAAATGTCATGCTTTTATAGAGGTTGGAAATGGAAAGAACAAAAGAAAAAAAAAATAGGCAGTTTAGACAATGGATAGGAACAATGTAATGATATAAGTCATTACTTTAAGCTGAAAAGTGAATCAGTTTGTATCAAATCAGCAAAGAACCCAGTAAGGGAAAAAGTCTCATTAAGGCGCCTCCCTTACAAATATTTATTTCATCATACTAAAAGCAGAAAAATATGACCTGAAAATTGGGGCTAACAAAGCAAAACACTAATCGTGTGTCCCATTCCTCTGATGATGCCATACTGATGGCGAAACACGTCGGGGGATTGTGTTAGTTGGTTTTACATTGCTGGTTACTAGCATACAAAGCATCACAGAGAGGATAATAGATAGAATAATAATTACATATGTGGGCAGATTAGATACCAACATTGATGTAAATAGAGGAGCAAGAGATCTGTTTGGTCCCCCGCAAGAAATTTATGTGGAAAGGGAAAACTAATAGTTACTCATATATGTGAGATTATAAGGCATGGTAATAGGGGGGATGCACTAACACCTGATTCATAGTGATTCAAAGTTGAGTAATGGAAGAGATACATTTAGATATACCTAAGAACAGTAGCTATTGATACAAGTACACCCAGGGCCATTTCTATCGCCAAGTACTGGTGTTCTGATCAGATTGTGGCTGGAGTGGAGGAGCACACAAAAGTGCAGAATTACTTGTAACCATAAGTGAGTTCTAATGGGGAAAACTAATACCCGATGAGAGGGAACTACTTCATTGGGGAAACTAAATCTGCTTGGGGAAACTAAATAAAAGGGCCACCTACCTAATTACCTAATGGGGAAACTAATAGGACCCCTGCTCTGGGACCTACCCAGGGGTGATCCTAGCCTCTCTGCTGCCCGAGGCGAACTATAGGATGACGCCCCCCCCCCCGGTCAATCCGCCCACATTATAATCCACTACTGCCCCCCCCCCAACCGCTGTCCCCAATAAACATAATGTTTGGTCCCTTGCTGCACAGAGGATGTCAGGAGAGGAGGGGGTTGATCTTATAGGGGAGGTCACAGCATCACAGAGGAGGTCAGGAGAGGAGGGTGCTAATCCTATAGGAGAGGTCCCAGCAGCACAGAGGATGTCAGGAGAGGAGTGTGCTAATCCTATAGGAGAGGTCCCAGCAGCACAGAGGATGTCAGGAGAGGAGGGTGCTAATCCTATAGGAGATGTCCCAGCAGCACAGAGGATGTCAGGAGAGGAGGGTGCTGATCTTTTAGGAGATGGTCCCCCTCTTCCCCCCTTATAGATGGACCCCCTCTTCCCCCCCTTACAGATGGTCCCCTCTCCCTTATAGATGGTCCCCCTCTCCCCCCCCCCTTATAGATGGTCCCCCTCTCCCCCCCCCCCCCCCTCATAGTGACTAACACCACCGCTGCTACTGAATATAATCCTCTGTACATAGACCAATATCACTTCATACAGTCATATAGAGGTGGACTAACTGTACACAGGATCTATACACCATATACATTACAGTGCAGTTATATCAAGTGACTCACAGGGGACGTCTTCTCTGATCGGAGTTCTTCCCTTTTCATCTTCTCCATCTGTTGTGGGCGATTTTGAGAACTTCTCTGGGCCACGAATCCACAGAATCTGCCAGACATATTAGGCTCCTCACACTGACACCATCATCTCTCTAAAAACTGCACATCTGTACTGTCCCCTTTACACCCTCATTTAGTAGGTAGCCCTGACACTATGTGACCCCCCTTAAAGTACATGCCCCCCTCTGTGCATGCCCTATTGTATCCACCCCCCATGTAGTCCACCTTATAGATGGCCCCCAATGTTTCCCCCTTATAGATGGCCCCCTGTGTTGTCCCTCTTATAGATGCCCCCCATGTTATCCCCCATATAGATGGCCCCCCATTTTATCCCCCTTACAGATGCCCCCCATGTTGTCCCCTCCTCCTGCCCCTTTATCACCATACTACTACCCCTTTTATCCTCCTGCCCCTCCATCATCATACTACTACCCCTTTCATCCTCCTGCCCTTTCATAATCATACTACAAACACCTCCATCATAATACTACCACCCCCTTCATCCTCCTGCCCTTTCATCATCATACCACTACACCCTCATCATCATACCACTACACCCCCCATCATCCTCTTGTTCCATCATCATACCACTACACCCTCATCATCATACCACTACACCCCCATCATCCTCTTGTTCCTTAATCATCATACCACTACACCCTTCATCATCCTCTTGTTCCTTAATCATCATACCACTACACCCTCATCATCATACCACTACACCCCCCATCATCCTCTTGTTCCATCATACCACTACACCCCCTATCATCCTCTTGTTCCATCATCATCATACCACTACACCCCCCATCATCCTCTTGTTCCATCATCATCATACCCCTACACCCCCATCATCCTCTTGTTCCATCATACCACTATACCCCCCATCATCCTCTTGTTCCATCATCATCATACCACTATACCCCCCATCATCCTCTTGTTCCATCATCATCATACCACTACACCCTTCATCATCCTCTTGTTCCTTAATCATCATACCACTACACCCTCATCATCATACCACTACACCCCCCATCATCCTCTTGTTCCATCATACCACTACACCCCCCATCATCCTCTTGTTCCATCATCATCATACCACTGCACCCCCCATCATCCTCTTGTTCCATCATCATCATACCACTACACCCCCCATCATCCTCTTGTTCCATCATCATCATACCACTACACCCCCATCATCCTCTTGTTCCATCATTATCATACCACTACACCCCCCATCATCCTCTTGTTCCATCATCATCATACCACTACACCCCCCATCATCCTCTTGTTCCATCATCATCATACCACTATACCCCCCATCATCCTCTTGTTCCATCATCATCATACCACTATACCCCCCATCATCCTCTTGTTCCATCATCATCATACCACTACACCCTTCATCATCCTCTTGTTCCTTAATCATCATACCACTACACCCCCCATCATCCTCTTGTTCCATCATCATCATACCCCTACACCCCCATCATCCTCTTGTTCCATCATACCACTATACCCCCCATCATCCTCTTGTTCCATCATCATCATACCACTATACCCCCCATCATCCTCTTGTTCCATCATCATCATACCACTACACCCTTCATCATCCTCTTGTTCCTTAATCATCATACCACTACACCCTCATCATCATACCACTACACCCCCCATCATCCCCTTGTTCCATCATACCACTACACCCCCCATCATCCTCTTGTTCCATCATCATCATACCACTACACCCCCCATCATCCTCTTGTTCCATCATCATCATACCACTACACCCCCCATCATCCTCTTGTTCCATCATCATACCACTACACCCCCATCATCCTCTTGTTCCATCATCATCATACCACTACACCCCCATCATCCTCTTGTTCCATCATTATCATACCACTACACCCCCCATCATCCTCTTGTTCCATCATCATCATACCACTACACCCCCCATCATCCTCTTGTTCCATCATCATCATACCACTATACCCCCCATCATCCTCTTGTTCCATCATCATCATACCACTATACCCCCCATCATCCTCTTGTTCCATCATCATCATACCACTACACCCTTCATCATCCTCTTGTTCCTTAATCATCATACCACTACACCCTCATCATCATACCACTACACCCCCCATCATCCTCTTGTTCCATCATACCACTACACCCCCCATCATCCTCTTGTTCCATCATCATCATACCACTACACCCCCCATCATCCTCTTGTTCCATCATCATCATACCACTACACCCCCATCATCCTCTTGTTCCACCACCATACCACTACACCCCCATCATCCTTTTGTTCCATCATCATCATACCACTATACCCCCCATCATCCTCTTGTTCCACCACCATACCACTACACCCCCCATCATCCGCTTGTTCCACCACACCACTACACCCCCATCATCCTCTTGTTCCACCATCATACCACTACACCCCCCATCATCCTCTTGTTCCACCATCATACCACTACACCCCCCATCATCCTCTTGTTCCACCATCATACCACTACACCCCCCATCATCCTCTTGTTCCACCATCATACCACTACACCCCCATCATCCTCTTGTTCCATCATACCACTATACCGCCCATCATCCTCTTGTTCCATCATCATACCACTACACCCCCCATCATCCTCTTGTTCCACCACCATACCACTACACCCCCCATCATCCTCTTGTTCCACCATCATACCACTACACCCCCATCATCCTCTTGTTCCATCATCATCATACCACTACACCCCCCATCATCCTCTTGTTCCACCATCATACCACTACACCCCCCATCATCCTCTTGTTCCATCATCATCATCATACCACTACACCCCCCATCATCCTCTTGTTCCACCATCATACCACTACACCCCCCATCATCCTCTTGTTCCATCATCATCATACCACTACACCCCCCATCATCCTCTTGTTCCATCATCATACCACTACACCCCTCATCATCCTCTTGTTCCATCATCATCATACCACTACACCCCCCATCATCCTCTTGTTCCATCATCATACCACTACACCCCTCATCATCCTCTTGTTCCATCATCATCATACCACTACACCCCCCATCATCCTCCTGTTCCATCATCATACCACTACACCCCCATCATCCTCTTGTTCCACCATCATACCACTACACCCCCATCATCCTCTTGTTCCATCATCATCATACCACTACACCCCCCATCATCCTCTTGTTCCACCATCATACCACTACACCGCCCATCATCCTCTTGTTCCATCATCATACCACTACACCCCCCATCATCCTCTTGTTCCACCACCATACCACTACACCCCCCATCATCCTCTTGTTCCACCATCATACCACTACACCCCCATCATCCTCTTGTTCCATCATACCACTACACCCCCCATCATCCTCTTGTTCCATCATACCACTACACCCCCCATCATCCTCTTGTTCCACCATCATACCACTACACCCCCCATCATCCTCTTGTTCCATCATACCACTACACCCCCCATCATCCTCTTGTTCCACCATCATACCACTACACCCCCCATCATCCTCTTGTTCCACCATCATACCACTACACCCCCATCATCCTCTTGTTCCACCACCATACCACTACATCCCCCATCATCCTCCTGTTCCACCATCATACCACTACACCCCCATCATCCTCCTGTTCCACCACCATACCACTACACCCCCATCATGCCCTTTAAAACAAAAAAATATTTACTCACCTGAATGGTTCCTCTAGTCTTCTTGTCACGCGCGCTGGCGGGCTTACCGCGGCTGGGGGCGGGGCTTCCAGCGGAGGGGGCGGAGCTTCGCGGGACCTGTTTTTTTGCCCTCAAGATGCTCCCAGCCCCGCAAGTCAGCCGGGGGCCGTCCCAGCCGCCTCTTGTGATCGCAGGCAAAACATTGCTTGTGGTCACAAGAGGGAGTGGGATGGGAGCAGTACAGTGGCAGTACAGTAGCGGCCCGGTCGCGGCGGCGACCGCTGCGACCCTGGTAGCTACGCCACTGAATGCCGCCCCCATGATAACAGCTGGTGGCGCCGCCTGAGGCAGACAACTCAGGTCGCCTCATCATTGCGGCGCCACTGGACCTACCTAATGGGGGAAAATATGTACTCGGGGCACCTACTTAATTGGTGGGATGGGGACTTCTACCAACTGAAGTGATCTACTGTATCTAATGGGGTGGAATCTACTATCTCCTCTACAGGAGGCATAATGTATTTCAATATTTAGATATTCTATATTGTGCAACTACAGCTAAACAACTATAAAAATGCAGCCATTTCTTTAATTCTTAATGGGCCTAAGCTTCAAAATGGAAACAAGCTCGGTTGACTGCTTTGGATCCTGACTGACATCTACAGGGACCTAAATCTGTAATCACAAAAAACATTTTATAATCATGAAGATTACCTGGCGCAGAAGTGCAGAACTCTAAAATGTAATTAAAAAAAAGAAAAAAACTAAGCCACAAAATGAATAAGAAGAAAATAACCACAGAAATAAAGCACATACGGTATATGTCTGTCTGCAATACTAGGATTCAAAGATCAAATAAGGAGACCTTCACATCCTCAAGGTCATTCACATTTTATTTTCTCTTCCATCCAGCCTGGGCCATGACTCTTCTTACATCTTAGCTCCCTTGCTTCAGCTCATGTTGTATTAGGCCCCTCTGTGCCCTCATATATTAGTTAGGTCTCCTCTGTACCCCAAATAAAAGTGAAGCCTCTCTGTGCAGGTAACAACAAAGGAAATGCCTGGCACTCACTTGGCATAACTTGCAATTAGTAAAAAAGGAAAAAAAATTGGCAGCACATCTATGACTCTGTTCACACTGCAGGTTTCACGCTGCTTGTGGCTTAAGTACATACAAAAAAACAGAAGGTGCAACAGCAACCCACAGGTGCAAGGGCTTACCGTATATACTCCTCCCAGTGTACACAGTAAACACCTGCTCTGTAGATATTAAAAAGTGAGGATCTTAGCAAACTATTTGATCAAACAGAGTGTACCATGTCACCAACCTTAAGGTGTCCTCAGAGACATGGTCCCTAGCAATTAGGCTTTATTCTATATGGAGGTGCACGTTACAAACAACAGTTTTGGCATAGCCCCCCTTTCTCAACTGTCTGATTAGACAGTTGAGAAAGGCGGACTACGCCGAAACACACCACGCTCCGGAGTGGCGGCATCTTGTGTATCTCTGTGCACGTAGGCCCCCCAGTAAGTAGCATTCCCCATGTTGGTATCCCACGAGTAGGTAATGTCCCCTCCCGGTAGTTAGCTCCTCCTAGTAGGACGATCCCCCATGAAGACAACCCCCTGTAGATAGTAACCCTGGTAGTTAGACTCCCCACACCTTTAATCACAGCTGTCTGTGGATGGATACCTTGCTGAGGTGGTTTCCTTGACTGGAGAACACTGGCGGAACTACCGCCGTAGCAGCCGTAGCGGCTGCTACGGGGCCCCGCCGCATCAGGGGCCCGTGACGCGGGCCCCTGGAGCTGACATATCCTGCAGCACCCGGCGGCTGAGCATGCCTCCCGGGTGCTGTAGCCGGGGGCCGGTCCCGTGCTCCTCCCGACCCGGAGACTCCTTTCCCCAACCATAGGGAAAAGGAGTCACTGGGCCAGGAGGAGCACGGGACCGGTCCACAGCGCTCCTGTCACCCCCTGTCTGATACGCGGCTGCCGTCTGATGCCGCGTCCTAGCCCCGGCAGCGCGCGTATCATAGAGTTCTGTGTGGGCTTGTGCTGCGGCCCCGACTTCCGGCACAGAGACGTGTGCCGGAAGTCGCGGCTACAGGCCCACACAGAACTCTATGATACGCGCGCTGCCGGGGCTAGGACGCGTCATCAGACGGCAGCCGCGTATCAGACAGGGGGTGACAGGAAGAAGGCTCGACGGGGGAGCGTGTTGTTAGGTGAGTTTTTTTCTTTTTTTTAAACTTGCTTTTCTCGGGGGGGGGGGGGGCATCTATAAGGGGGGGGGAGAAGGGGGCATCTATAAGGAAGGGGGGAGTAGAGAAGGGGGCATCTATAAGGAAGGGGGGAGGAGAGAAGGGGGCATCTATAAGGAAGGGGGGGAGAAGAGGAGGGGGCATCTATAAGGAAGGGGGGAGGGGAGAAGAGAAGGGGGCATCTATAAGGAAGGGGGGGGGGAGAAGAGGAGGGGGCATCTATAAGGAAGGGGGGAGGGGAGAAGAGAAGGGGGCATCTATAAGGGGGGGGAAGGGGGTATCTATAAGGGGGGGGAGAAGGGGGCATCTATAAGGGGGGGGAGAAGGGGGCATCTATAAGGAAGGGGGAGAAGGGGGCATCTATAAGGAAGGGGGGAGGAGAGAAGGGGGCATCTATAAGGAAGGGGGGGAGAAGAGGAGGGGGCATCTATAAGGAAGGGGGAGGGGAGAAGAGAAGGGGGCATGGGCATCTATAAGGAAGGGGGGGAGAAGAGGAGGGGGCATCTATAAGGAAGGGGGGAGAAGAGAAGGGGGCATCTATAAGGAAGGGGGGGAGAAGAGGAGGGGGCATCTATAAGGAAGGGGGGAGGGGAGAAGAGGAGGGGGCATCTATAAGGAAGGGGGGGAGAAGAGGAGGGGGCATCTATAAGGAAGGGGGGAGAAGAGGAGGGGGCATCTATAAGGAAGGGGGAGAAGAGAAGGGGGCATCTATAAGGAAGGGGGGGAGAAGAGGAGGGGGCATCTATAAGAAAGGGGGGAGAAGAGAAGGGGGAATCTATAAGGAAGGCGGGGGGGAGAAGAGGAGGGGGCATCTATAAGGAAGGGGGGAGAAGAGAAGGGGGCATCTATAAGGAAGGGGGGAGAGGAGAAGGGGGCATCTTTAAGGAAGGGGGAGAGGGGGGCATCTATAAGGAAGGGGGGGAGAGGGGGGCATCTATAAGGAAGGGGGGGAGAGGGGGGCATCTATAAGGGAGGGGGGAGAGAGAGACCATCTATAAGGAAGGGGGGGAGGGGGACATCTGTAAGGAAGGGGGGGGGGGAGGGGGGCATCTATAAGGAAGGGGGGGGAGAGGGCCATCTATAAGGGGGGGACACCATAGGGGGAGAGCAGGCCATCTATAAGGGGAGAACATAGGGGGAGAGGGGGACAACATAGGGGGAGAGGGGGATATAAACGTACAACATTGGGGGAGAGGGGAACATCTATAAGAGGACAATAAAGGGGGAAAGGGGGCCATCTATAAGGGGACAATATAGGGGAAGAGGGGGCCATCTATAGGGGGGGCAACATAGGGGACCATCTATAAGGAGACAACATGGGGGGGCATCTATAAGGGGGACAGCGGGGGGGGGCAACATAAGGAAGCTATCTATAAGGAGGGGCGACAGAGAGGAGGGCCATATACTAAAATGGGATCACATAGAGTCAGCCTTCCCACTAAATGTGGGTGTAAAGGGGCCAATACAGATGTGCAGTTGTTAGAGATGAGGATGGTGACAGAGTGTAGAGCCTAATATGTCTGTCTGGCAGATTCTGTGGATTCGTGGCCCGGAGAAATTCTCATAACGGCACAGGACAGATGGAAAAGAAAATGAAAAGGGAAGAACTCCGATCAGAGAAGACGTCTCCTGTAAGTCACCTGATGTAACTGTACTGTAATTTATATGGTGTACAGGACCTGTGTAGAGCTGAGTGTGTTGATGGCATAGTGGTCGATCGAGGGGGGGGGGGGGGCCCAATCAAAAGTTTGCTATGGGGCCCAGCCATTTCTAGTTACGCCCCTGCTGGAGAACGCTTTGGCTTGGTTGTTCCTTCCCGGAGGGAAGGTCTGGCTAGTTCACTGACGTCGAGACATGTGATGGTGTCTCTGCAGTGTTCTTTTGCATATTCGATTTCCCAGGGGGCAATGTTCTAGAATACACTGACATTGAGACACGTGATGGTGTCTCTGCGGTGTTTTGGTTGATCTCCCTGAGGTCAACCAGCGTCTTTTTGCATGCACTTACTAGTCATTGCTCCCACTAGCCAGAAACCTACTCCACACTGATGAGGGGCAAAAACCCCGAAACAGCTGTCTGTGGATGGATACCTTGCTGAGGTGGTTTCCTTGACTGGAGAACGCTTTGGCTTGGTTGTTCCTTCCCGGAGGGAAGGTCTGGCTAGTTCACTGACGTCGAGACATGTGATGGTGTCTCTGCAGTGTTCTTTTGCACACCTTTAATCTCCCATGTAGGTAATACTTCCTGTAGTAGGCCCCCTCTATGTGGGCCATCCCCCCTTTAGGTAGTTCCCCCCCTGGTTGTAATCCTCTCCCATGTAGGCATCCCCCTCTCTGTAGTCTCTTCCTCCCTGTAGACACTTTGTAGTCATATGAGTGACTAGAGTGCTGGGAAAGAAAGTGGCCTCTAACTTAGCATTATGTCTGTGGCCACAAGACTGACTGGTAGTACTGGAAGCCAATGGCTCCCCATTCTGTCAGAGCGCCGCATTTAACAGTAAAAGTCTAAGCGCAGTATCTGGTATCTGAATGGGTGCTGAGGCCAGCGATGCTGCTGGGGCCCTAGTCTGGGGCCAAATGATCCAGAGCCTGGTATTAATCCACAGCCTGATTGTTGCAGATAAAGCATCACCACCAATGAGTGATGTGACAGAAGCCCGATAAAACACTTTCTAGCAAACTGCTGAATATTCCAATGGATTAGGGATTGTTGAACTGGCCTATAGAGTTTTATAAGCTATGGAATGGTCCATGGGAAAAAAGTATGCAAAGTATCTCTATTACTACAAAGTAGTAGTAGAGGCAAAATAACTTGCTCTCCCCTATAACCTATTGGTGGTAGCTACCCTTTAAATCTATGGGGGAGATTTATAAAATTGGTGTAAAGTAGAGTTATCTTAGTTGCCCCTGGCAACCAATCAGATTCCACCTTTTCAAAGAATCTGTGAGGAATGAAAGGTGGAATCTGATTGGTTGCTAGGGGCAACTAGGACAATTCTACTTTACACCAGTTTGATAAATCTCCCCCATGTGCCTAAAACATGATTGGTAGTTTTATTCTAAACCAGAATAACTCCTTCTGGTATTTTAGGCCAAGAGGGCCTATTTGGTTAAAATGAATGGATTATTGATTTATGATCTTAATGTGAATGTATGACATGTTACCAAGACAATCACAAGCATGTCTGTAGGAGACTGTCTAAACTACTCACCCTTCCCTTGTCCTTATAGCAAGACTTACAGATCATTTCTGACCCCCTTCCTAACTTCACTTCAGAGGACAGGAAGATGCCAGAGGGGCAGATTTTTGTTTGATATTTGAATGTCCCCATTAATGAAAGTAAAAGGAAAAAGACTTTATTGCCGATCCCAAGTTTTGCCAGTGCTGTAAATACGACCACATTCTAACTCTGACGCATTTAACCTATTCAGGTAACAGGGGACTTGTTTGTAAAAATGTGTGTGCAAATAATCAACTCATCAACAATGGGAAAGCCAAAGGTTGGGAGCATGATGGGAGTTGTAGTTTTCTAGCCACAGGTTGGGGCACAACTTTGCTCCATTCACTTCAATGGAACTGATCTGCAATACTGCACATACACTGAGGACAGGTGTGGTGCTCTTTTTGGAAGAAAGTAGCTACGCTTTTTTTTTCAAATTCTAGATATCCCCTTTAATTGAAGGCTATGTTCACACTGCGTATGAGTCCGGCCATAGTGCGAACCGTGAATATACGCACGTAGTTTTGAGGTTGATGCGTTCGCTTGAAAGTATACGATATACGGCCACACAATGCACACTACGTATGAGCTTACGGACGGATCGTATACGGCGCAGTGAAAAATGAACAAGACCATTGTTTGAGGACGGAAATGTTCCAACTCACGGCCGTGGATTTCCATGCGGTCCCGTATGGAATACTTATTTCAGCCAAATTGAACTTGATTTTTCGATCCAAAAGGTTCTGTGAGTTTTATTGGGCTGGGAGAAGATTTCCAAGTAAATGACCTGTTTCAGATCGCTTTGAAACAAGCTAGGGAAGCATAACTCTACTACGGGCGTATGTTCGCGGTTCATACGCATCCGGCCGCATGTCAATTTTTCCCACACCCATAGTTTCAGCCGCACATGTACGGCGGCGTACGAAATGCGGCCGGACTCATACGCAGTGTGAACATAGCCTAAAGGTGTAAATAAATCTGACCTGACCACTGTAATGAGTCATGGTAGGTAATAAACAATATAAACAATAGGAATTGCTATTCAGAGACAGCAAACAGAGAACTTGAGAAGTAATTTATACAGAGAGTATATAGAAAATTGTACAACTTTTCATTCCATTTTCTTGCTGACACAGGCCCCAAGTACTGAGAGGATGAGATCTGTAAAAACTGAAATGTAAACTAAAAACGAGATAATAAGTGTGATGATGTTATTACTCGCCCTCCCCACTCCCTCTTCCCTAGTACTACTGCATTCTCTTGCTCCTGTGTTGGCATGAAGTAATTCGACAGAAGCGCAGGCCGCTGTTATCAGCTGCTGGAAATAATGGCCGGGGATTAAATTATTGGCTTCTTGTGGATGACATATTTTATAGTCTGTCTCTTTGGATGTATCAGGATAATTTCTGACCCTGCCTGGTTTGTGATGATTATGATATCATTTGAACTGTATTAACTCTCTTTTATTGCTAGAGAGACTCGCAGGACAAGTAGATTAATCTTGGCAGATCCAGAGGGAGCACATAGAAAGGCACGAAGAGGCTACTGGAAGGGAACTAAGGTCATTGTGAGCAAATGTTTACTGTCTAGGGATAAAAAAAAAAAAAAAAAAAAAGTGTATTTATAATTGGAAAAGAAAAAAAATATAAAAGGTGATACTCACTTTCCCTGATACCCCACAGTTGCTGTTCCATTGTCTCCCAATCCCGCTCATCATTGCTTCTTTCTTAATCCATCGTCCCTGCAATGTGATTGACTGACTAGTGATATGCCTGCAGGAACCAGGAAGAAACAGTGATTGGGAGCCATTGGAACAAAACCTGGGGAATCAGGGGAGGTGAGTATCAATTCCAATTTTATATATATATATATATATATATATATATATATATATATATATATATATATATACCGTATATATACGGTGTGTGTATATATATATATATATATATATATATATATAGTCAATTCAGCTTGGGCATGTCAATTCAGCTATGGGCAATACCAGTCGCTGCCTATAGACATTAGTCAAAACTAAAATTAGAGGAACAATAGGAATTGTTGGGGGTGGGGGGTGACCAGCTTTAACACTAATTGGTTTTATAAACAATAGTTTTGGGGATAAGGAATGGTAGAAGTCAAGTAAGTTCCCCATTTCCAGCTCTTGGTTCCTCTAGCTTGAGAGCATTTCAGGTGAGATGTAAATATTCACATCTATTTGTTCAGAAGAGATTTAGTAAAGCAGCTTCAGACAATCATCTTGTCACTTTTTCCTTCAAGAAGAATTCAGTATCTTTATGTTCCCGGTGTATTGTTATACTCCAACAGGCAGTGTTGCCTATATGAAATATCCATAGTGTAATTCATATGATGGTACATAAGTTAACACCTTGTAAAGAGGAGCCCTCAACCCTGAAATCTGAATGATAAATGATTCTACATATGTCTATTTACCCCACCTGACCCCCTCCCACGCACACACACTACCCCACCTAACACTACACCCCCCCCCCCCCACACACACACACACACACTCCCAGCCCCTGCCATAGAACTACCATGCAAGAATGACATAATGTGTGGATGGGTTCTGTAGACCAATGCCCTCAGAAGATGTCACTAAGGGTCTCCCAACCATCCCGGATCTGGTGGGACAGTCCCGATTTGGGGGTAATGTCCTGCCGTCCCGACATGGCCCCCATGTGTCCCGCTCCCACTGCACTGCCCCCCGCCCCATAGGCGTACTGTCCTAAGATTTGATAGCACAGTATGCCTGTGGGGCTGGGGGCAGTGTCGGCCTGGCCCCCGGCTGATCCAGGCTCTCTTTGGGTGTCCCAGGGATTCCCTATGCACCAGTGACCTCAGTGTGCGCCGCCGGCATGTACTTCCTGTAGAGGGAGCTCTTGTTAAAAACACTCACTGTACTGGAAGTGCTCTGCTGGGGAATCCCTGGGACACCCCCAGAAAGCGCACATCAGCATGGGCCAGGCCGACAGGGGAAGAGAAGAAGACAGCCTCAGCGGGGGAGAGAGGTGTTAGGTGAGTTTTTTTTCTTTTTGTCTGGGGAACAACATAAGGGGGCAATCTATAAGGGGACAATCTATAAGGGGGACATGTATAAGAGAGAAATCTATAAGGGAGGTCAATCTATAAGCGGGACATGTATTAGGGGCCAATCTATAAGGGGGATACAGTATGTATAGGGGGCAATCTATAAGCGGGACATGTATTAGAGGGCAATCTATAAGGGGGCCATGTATAAGGGGGCAATCTATAAGGGGGACATGTGTTAGGGGGCATCTATAAGGGGGATATGTATTAGGGGGCAATCTATAAGGGGGCATGTATTAGGGGGCAATCTATAAGGGGGCATCTATAAGGGGGATATGTATTAGGGGGCAATCTATAAGGGGGCATGTATTAGGGGGCAATCTATAAGGGGGCATCTATAAGGGGGATATGTTTTAGGGGGCAATCTATAAGGGGGACATGTATTGGGGGGCAATCTATAAGGGAGGCATCTTTGAGGGGAACATGCACAAGGGGGCATCTATAAGGGGCCATGTATAAGTGGGCAATGTATAAGTGGGCAATCTATAAGGGGGCATGTATTAGGGGGCAATCTATAAGGGGGCATCTATAAGGGGGATATGTATTAGGGGGCAATTAATAAGGGGGCATCTATAAGGGGGACATGTATTAGGGGGCAATCTATAAGGGAGGCATCTTTGAGGGGGACATGCACAAGGGGGCATCTATAGGGGCCATGTATAAGTGGGCAATCTATAAGGGGGCCATGAATAAGGGAGCAATCTATAAGGGGGAACATGTATGAGGGGCTATGTATAAGGGAGTAATCTATAAGGGGAATATGTATAAGGGACCATCTATAAGGGTGATGGACAACACAGGGGGGGCATCTATTAGTGGGATAACACAGGGGTGGCATATACTATAAGGGGATAATATAGTGTCATGCTACCCACTAAATAAGGCTGTAAAGGGGCCAATACAGATGTGCAGTTTGTAGAGAGATAAGGATGGTGAGTGAGGAGCTTAATATGTTTGTCTAGCAGATTCTGTGGATTTGTGGCTTGAAGAAATTCTCATGATGGCCCAGGGCAGAAGAAGAAAGAAGAAAATGAAAGGGGAACAACTCTGATCAGAGAAGACATCCCCTGTGAGCAATGTTCCCTCTAAGCTTCAGCCACAGCTGAGTGAAATGGCAAGAGAGCTGAGCAATGGTCAGGCAAAGTTTGGCAAATCAAAAACTCGACACAGGAACATCGGTCCCTCCCCATACACTACCCTACCTGACCTCCATCCCTCCCCATACACTACCCTACCTGACCTCCATCCCTTCCTATACACTACCCTACCTGACCCTTCCACACACACTACCCCAGCTGACCCCCATCCCTCGCTATACACTACCCTACCTGACCCCAATACCCCCCACACTACCTTACCTGACCTCCATCCCCACAAACACTACCCCACCTGACCCCCATCCCCCCACACTACCTTACCTGACCCCCATCCCCACACACACTACCCCACCTGACCTCCTTACCCACATACACACTACCCAACCTACCCATCCCTGCACACACGCACACAATACCCCACCTCACCCATGACCCATGACGCAATAATGCTGCGGTCCAGGATATGGGCTGTGACACCAGGAGACGACGCTAAAGGCAGGAGGAAGACGGGGCTGGAGGCAGGTGCAAGACAGGGCTGGAGCGCGGCACCTCTGTGGCCGGACGTACGCAGCTACTGTGCAGTGAGATGTCACTGTAGATGCGTCCAAGCGGTATGTGGGGCGGAGAATACGTGGGGTTGGGCCGCACTGCAAGGCCGTGGGTAAGCGACTATGGCTATGCATGTCAGTGCTGACACGTATATCATAGGTTCGCCATCTTAGGCTGAGCGGGCGGCTGAAGGCAGTGAGCGGGGCCTCCCCGTGAGCTGAGCGGCCGCGCGTCACGTTGCCTGTGAGTCACGGGATATAACTGCACTGTAATATATATGGTGTACAGAACCTGTGTAGAGTTATTCAGTAGCAGTGGTGGCATAAGAAAATCAGTGTTGCACTACATGTGATTGTGGGTTTGCGCGTGGTTAGGGGGGGCGTGTCTTGGGGCATGGGTGTGGCATATTTGGCCAATATTAGAAGAAAACAAACAGCCAACATGCACGGTGTTTGTTGTCTTTCAACAGGCTGAAACGGCAACGATCAGCCTGGCAATGCTCTGCTGTCCCCGAACTGTGTAACAGGAGCGGCGGCAGCAGACCGCCGCTGTCTCCTATGGGCTGCCCAGGCGATCTGATGATCGCCCAGGCAGCACCCCCACCCGCTCCTCCTCACTCACTGTGTAATGGTGCTGGCAGCAGGCGTGGGAACAAGGAGCAAGTGAGCGCTGACCCGACAGGTCAGTGCTTGCTTGCTCTCCACATCGGCCAGTGTAATAGCGGCTTAAGTAATGTCTATTTGGTAAATGAGTGGTAGGGTGTAGCCTGCCTTAGACCCATACTTGGATACTGATAAGCTGTGTGCCTTTTCTTAAGACAGCAACCATTATGCCTGTGGACCATTTAAAGAGACAGCAACCATTTATTGTGTTGTGCTTCATTAGGATACAAGTGTTCTGCTTGTGCCATAAAGTGTATGTGACATTTCAGCAGGGTAGTATACCACATCCCTAATAATATTTCCTCTCTTCCTGTCATGGTCAGCAGTCCTTTCTATATGTGGAATCATTCACTATGTATTATTATAGTAATCACCTGACCAAGACCCCTTACCCTGAAGGTTCAGGTTCCTTAGGGGGACACAACCCACGAAGGAGACAGATGCTGGTTGAAGGCTGCCATCATAAGAGAAGGTGTAGCTCATATTCACAATGATCACGTCTTTGTCAATGCATCATGTCCTCTAAAATAGGTCACTCCTAATATAAGAGCTAGAGTAAAAATAGGTCAGGCCTAAATCTATAACAATTGGTGCTTGGCATTTATGAGATGTACTGATCTGACAATGTATCGGGCCTGGCTAGATATATATACATATATATATATATATATATATATATATATATAAATATATATATATTTATATTTATATATAAATTTATATTGATAGACAAAAGAATACATAAAATACATAAAAAACTGCTATAACGTACTGAAAAAAACAGAGTATATTACTGGCTGCATTATTCTGCATAATTTACACATATTACTATGAAGTGAGTATGGATTGTGACATGAAAGCAAAACACCAATAGAAACGATAACTCCTGGGCACAGCTCCACATAAACTCTCCAACAAACACCTGTCCCTTTCAGAGCTAAAGCGGTGATCTGCACTAAGAGAAAGTGGAGTCCAGTAATAAACGGCAGCAGAAAATAAAAGGAATGCGGCACTCACCCGTCCGCTCAATTTAAATCTTCGACAACCATTTTGTGCGCTTGCACACTTTGTCAGGCTGAGTACCATGTCAGTACTGACGTAAATGCACATTTTCGATCGCACAAAACGGCCATCGCTGACACAGTACCGCACGGTAACGCACTATACTTTCAATCCTCACTCATGTATTGGCCCTAAAGTTTCTTTAAGCCTCTTTTGTTGAGAAACCAATGGGGTAAGAGTCTATCAGGAAGTGTGGTGCATCCTCAACCTGTAGAGATGCTTGACACTAAGGGTGCGTTTACACAGAGAGATTTATCTGACAGATTTTTGAACCCAAAGCCAGGAAAGACTGAGTTTTTTTCCTCTTTTTTTAAATCCATTCCTGGCTTTGGCTTAAAAAATCTCAGATAAATATGTGCTAACACACCATAAGGAGGCTGTAAAAACTAAAGACGCCTTAAACCGTGGAGGGAGGGTCCTGGGAAACATGACTGTGACATGTGGGTGGAACTATGCATGTGTTTGGAAACAAAGTTGGACATTTATGAAGCCTAGCGTTTTTTTTTTTTTTTTTTAACCCTTAGAGGACCCGGCCAATTAAAATTTTTGCATTTTCGTTTTTTCCTCCTTGTGTTTAAAAGGCCATAGCACTTGCACTTTTTCACCTAGAAACCCACATGAGCCCTTATTTTTTGCGTCACTAATTGTACTTTGCAATGTCAGGCTAAATTTTTCCATAAAGTACACTGCGAAACCAGAAAAAAAATCAAAGTGTGGTGAAATTGAAAAAAAAAACGCATTTCTTTTATTTGGGGGGTTTGTGTTTTTACGCCGTTCGCCCTGGGGTAAAACTGACTTGTTATATATGTTCCTCAAGTCGTTACAATTAAAACGATATAGAACATGTATAACTTTTATTGTATCTGATGGCCTGTAAAAAATTCAAACCATTGTTAACAAATATACGTCACTTAAAATCGCTCCATTCCCAGGCTTATATCGCTGTTATCCTTTGGTCTATGGGGCTGTATGAGGTGTCATTTTTTGCGCCATGATGTTTACTTTCTATCGGTACCTTGATTGCGCATATAACACTTTTTGATCGCTTTTTATAACAATTTTTCTGGATTTGATGCGACAAAAAATGCGCAATTTTGCACTTTGGGATCTTTTTGCGCTTACGCCATTTACCGTGCGAGATCAGGAATGTGATTAATTAATAGTTCGGGCGATTACGGACGCGGCGATAGCAAACATGTTTATTTATTTATTTGTTTATTTTTATTTATAACTTGGGAAAAGGGGGGTGATTCTGACTTTTATTAGGGGAGGGGGGTTTTTACTTAGAACATCACTTTTATTTTTACTTTTACACTTATACTAGAAGCCCCCCTGGGGTTAGGGTTATTCCCCCTGGGGGACTTCTAGTATATGCACTCAGATCTCTCATTGAGATCTTTGCTGTATAGTTATACAGCAAAGATCAATGAGATCGGCACTCGTTTGCTTTCGGCTGCTGCAGCCGAAAACAAACGAATGCCAAATCGGGGACGGCGCCATCTTGGAGCGGTCCCCGGCCAGAAGCAGGTACAGCGATCTCCCCACTATACCACCGCCGATCATCTGCAGCCGGTAATCGGAGGCAGCTGTCATCTTTGACAGCTACCTCCGATTACCTGATTAGCGGGAACAGCGATCACACCGTGCCCGCTAATAGCCGTGATCCCGGGCTACATGCGGCACCCGGGATCGCCGCGGTTCAGAGCGCGGCCGCGCTCTGAACGCGGGGAGGCGGCCCTGGACGTACGGGTACGTCCAGGGTCGCCTTAGGGTTAAATATATTTTTATTTGATTTTAAACAAAAGAAAACGGTCTGTTTTTCTCAAAAGTCAATACAACCCAGCCCAAAACATAGGCCCAAATTCCAGTGAGAACATATCAGACAGTTACACAAAGAACACACCATAAATCTGCCTAGTCCAGACATCTGCCTCCATTGGTCTTCCGTAACACATATCTTATAATAGTGAACAACAATAAGCAACAATAATCGCCCTCATCCCAGAGATGTGTGAGATACGGAGAGAGGGCTCCCAGAAGAACATCCTGAATGTTAGAATTACACAGGGGTCACCCCTCCTGTCCCCCAGCTCTGCGTGCTACAGTAGGGAGGTGAAGGGTTCCCAGGGTCCCTGCTAAATCGTTCTTACAATACCAGTCTGTGCAACCAAATGGGAACACAATGTCAACAAATTCCTGTGATTGGTAATGAGTAGAGATGAGCGAACCGGGTTCGGATGGACTCGAACCCGAACCCGGTTCGCTCATCGGCATTTGATCAGCATTTGATTAGCGGTGGCTGCTGAACTTGGATAAAGCTCTAAGGTTGTCTGGAAAACATGGATACATCTCCTTCGCCAACCATTTATGAAACAGACATCTGAGGGCTACATGCAGGACTATATGCACTATTTCTGAAACTGCCCCCTCCCTAGCTTCCTCCTCCGGAGGGCGAGGTTGGTGAAATAAAAATGCCTGAGGGGAGTCGGGGATCCTGACCTTCCAGTGTGTACGGACATAGGAGGCTATTTTGCCCCAATAAGTTTTTGTTTGTGGCACTCCCACACCCCATGCCATAAGTTGGTTAACGGCATATCACATTTTGGGCAGGCTGTAAAGCCCAGTGTTTTTTACGCCGGGCTTACAAATGTCCCCTCAGCTTCGGAGCTCAGGGGATTTATGTAGAGGTGCATTGCCTCTACATAAATCCCGATCGCACGGAGCCCGTCCGTGCGAAGATGGCGTAGGTTTCAGTGTCGTTTTTCCGCCGGAAAAATGATAAATGCGGCGCGCACAGAGGCCGCGCCCTCTCCACCCCACTGGCAAAGGTGGTGCAGATGGGGCAGATGCAAACAAAATATTTGCAAAAATACCCTTTGCGAATATTTTGATGCCAATCTGCCCCATTTGCGCAAAAAAAAGGCATATTCGCCTTTTCATACATGTCCCCCAAAGTGTTTGTTTCCAACAAATGGTCTTCACTAGAGATGAGCGAACTTTTCAAAAGTTCGTTCCAACCAGACTTCCGGATTTTTTCGGAAAGTTCGGTTTGACCGAATTTCGGATTTCTTCGGATTTCATAGTTTAAAGCATCTATATGATACGGGGGTAGTAGTATTTGGTTGAATTTAGGGCTCTACATGTCAGTAACATCATTATCTTTTCGATATCTCAAAGTAATTTTTTTTTTAGACTTCAATATTCACCATTCAGGGTCTATGCAGGAAACTCACCATTACTGGGTCTATGCAGGAAAAAGGTCACAAATGCAGTAAAGGAGCAGCAGTAGTCATTGGAGGCCAGTGGAGGTCCAGCAATAGTCATTTGAGGCCAGTACGGGAGCAGCAGTAGTCAACATGGAGGACAGGCATCAGCAACAGTAGTCAACATGGAGGCCAGGCAGGAGCAGCAGTAGCCAACATGGAGGACAGGCATCAGCAACAGTAGTCAACATGGAGGCCAGGCAGAAGCAGCAGTAGCCAACATGGAGGCCAGGCAGGAGCAGCAGTAGCCAACATGGAGGCCAGGCAGGAGCAACAGTAGCCAACATGGAGGCCAGGCAGGAGCAGCAATAGTCAACATGGAGGCCAGGCAGGAGCAGCAGTAGCCAACACGGGGGCCAGTACAGGAGCAGCAGTAGTCAACATGGAGGCAAGGGCAGGCACACCAGTAGTCAACCTGGATGCCAGTTAAGGCTCTGCACCAGGTATTTTTGTCTTTCAGGATAAGACTGATGTGATATACACACTATCAGAAGTATAGGACTTGTATATCTGTAGAGCACCTTTTTGTTCTGCGCACCCTTTGCTGTCCTATGCCTAATCTATCTATCTTTCGCCCTCTCTATATTTCTCTCTCAATCACTAGATGTTTTTCCTCTCCGCTTTCCTAATCTCTCCTTTCCTTTCCTACAATATCTTCTCAGTAGTCTGTAGTACACAACAGCAGCAGCAGCACAAGCAGCGTTTTGATAATCACGAACTGTGTGTACTGCAGCCAGTAACAACCACATGTGACCGCTCCTCTTAAAGCAATACTGACGTCACACAGGGGGTGGACTAGTGCAAGATCCCTGCTGATTGGATGTGTTCCGGGCATCATGGGAAAGCGCTTTTCCCGCCTGGAACACTTCCTGCTTTCTAGAATGGCGGCTACCATTTTAGAAAGCAAGAAAAAAAAATTGGAGCGGATTTCCAAAAATCCGAATCCGATCGGACTCGGATTTTTGGAAAAATCCGAACCGGATCCCATACCGGCCGAACCGGTTCGCTTATCTCTATTCTTTATTTTTTTTTTTTTACTTATTTTTTATTGAGTATTTTTCAAAAATAACAGGAAAGCGCGGCTGGAACACCCCAGGCGCCCCCACATACAAAGCAATGTACACGTAACAGTGCAAATCCATGCGACAGGAAGATGCATAGAAAGAAACGGAAAGGAAAAAACATCGCCCTGACACATGATTCCTCTTATTTTTAGGGAGAAGTGTCAGCCGCGCCTTTAAAGGACCTGGCTAATATTACTGCCAGAATCAGAAACATACTAAACGAAACATCCAACAAAGGAAACCTAAACAAACCGTGATGGCGAGTCATAACCCAATAAATGCAAATGAAACAAGAAAGACCTAGCAGCACTAAAATGCCCTAAGATAACATGTTCCCACGTGTCATGTACCGTATCCAACATTGTTTGTATACAAGAGCTCCTCTTAGACGGCTGAGGTGGGAGTATTAGAATTATGCAAAGCATAGTACGATTTCCACTTATCCCAGCGTTTATTGAGAACATGCTTCGATCCAACTTTATCCCCCATTACCATTTCCATAGTGCAATTGAGTTGGACGGCAAGTACAATTTCCATAAACGCAGAGATATTCGAGCACTTCCATTTCTGTGCTAATTTGGTTTTAGCTACCGTAAGTATATGCATGGTAATCGACAGATCATAAGAACACATATGAGTCAAATTCAAGTGTAGTAATGCTACTTCAGGTCCCCATTGAGGGGAGTATTGGAGTACCTCGCATAGTAGGGTGTATATTTGGTTCCAGAACGGACAAATTTTTCTACATGTCCACCATATGTGATAAAGCGAACCAACCTCCTCCTTACACCTCCAGCAAATATTGGAACATGAGGGGTATATTTTGGCCAATCTATGCGGGGTTAGGTATCATCGGTACAATAATTTCCGTGAAGCTTCCAGATGAGAAGCGCTGCGGGAAAACTTATAGCTATATAGGTAAGTGGCGGACCACTGAGAGTCCGAGAATGACATCTGTAAATCGGACTCCCATTTATCCTTGCAGGAAAGTGGGGCTGGGGTGGAGGTTAGTGCACCATATGCTTTGGAAATACCATGTAGACCTTGCGAGGTACTCTTAAAAAATTGTTCGTATACACTCACAGGGGGATTATGGCACGCTGGAAGGGTGGAAACAAAATGGTGGAGCTGGAGAAATTTGAAAAAATCTCTGTTAGAAATATTATGTGAACTAATTATCTGATTAAAGGAACATAACTTCCCGCCAACCATAAGATCTTTTAGAGTCCCCAATCCCCTATCAAACCAGTCACTATAGTCTGTATTCGGAATACAAGCCTGAACTACTGCTAATGGCAGATCACCCATTCTAGTTGGGAGAAGATCTTGTCTCGTAGCTATAGTAGTCCAGACGGAGCGTGGCTTTGATGGTGAGATACGGGGTCGATAGGACTCTGCCCGGTAACCTCGCCTGCCAAAACAGAACCTGAAAGTTGGGTGTGTTAGCCAGAACCCTTTCCAATTCTACCCATTGCTTAGTATTGTCTGCCAACCACATGCATTTAGCCTGGTCAAGAATCGTAGCGTGGTAATACTGCACAAGGTTAGGACACCCCAATACTCTCGCCTTTTGCCCATTCCATACATAACTCATTAGGAGTTTTTGCAAGTGTCGGAGACGTGTTTTGGGGAACGGGATGGGAAAATTTCTGAAATAGAAAAGAATTTGGGGTAATAAAATCATCTTTGCAACAGCGATGTGGCCTATCCAGGAGATCGGTATGGAGGAAAAGGACTTAATATCTTTATGGAGTGTTGTAGTTAAGATATTCAAGTTGGTGAGTGCCAATTTGGAAGGAGGGAAGGTGAGGGTGATACCTAAGTAGGGAATCTCTCCCTGCGACCATGGAAAAGGAAATTTTCGTTGTAAGAGTTGTTGTTCGGAGGGTGAAATGCCCATGTTTAATATAAGGGATTTGGAGCTATTGACTTTATAATATGAATGACTACCAAATTCTTCTAGGATACGCGTAACCCCCTCCAGAGAGGTTTCAGGGGATGACAAGCAGAGGATGACATCATCTGCGAACAGACCAATACGGTGTTCTTTAGTTCCGATTGTAATCCCTTGCATAGAATCTGCCTCTCTCACTTTTTGTGCTAGCGGTTCCATAACCATCGCAAATATCAGAGGGGATAACGGGCACCCCTGACGAGTGCCATTGGTTATAGAGAACCTATCGGACAGTATTCCCGAAGTAAAGACTCTAGCACATGGTGAGGTGTACAGGGCCATGATCGCTTTATGAATATTTTCTCTAAGCCCAAATCTATGCTGGACTAGTCCCAGGTACCCCCAGTGAACCTGGTCGAACGCCTTTTCCGCATCCAAGGTAAGGAGCAGAGAAGGCGTTCGCCACTGTTCTGCTATGGACAACAAGGAGATAAATCGACGGGTACCATCGAGCGTTTGTCGGCCTTTGACAAATCCAACCTGATCATTAGATATGATTTGTGGTAAGATGTCTAGTAATCTACTGGCTATAATTTTGTCATACAATTTTAGGTCAGTATTCAAAAGGGATATTGGCCTAAAATTGGCTGGTACATCAGGGGATTTGCCTGGTTTGGGTAAGGTCACTACCAACGCCATGAGCATTTCAGTAGGGAATGAACCTTTTGCTATAGCTGCATTGAAAGTTCTAACTAAATAGGGAGCTAGAGTAGATTTGTGCACTTTAAAATATTCATTAGTGAGGCCATCGGGCCCGGGGGATTTACCTGTTTTGAGGGTCTTTATGGCCTCTAGCACTTCTGCTACTGTTAGGGGGGAAGAAAGGACATCTGCTTGTTCTATAGAGATAGAAGGAAGCGATAGGGACTCAAGATAGGAGCAGATGTCGTCGACCTTGGGCTGCCGTGTAGCGGGATCTGTTTGAAGATTATATAGAGATTCATAGTAAGAAGCGAAGGAGTTAGCAATACCCTTAGGGTCCACTATTTTTTCCCGGGACTGGTTATAGACAAATGGGATGCGTGATTTTGCAGCTCTGCTATTTATTAGTCTCGCTAATCGGGCGCCTGTTTTGTTCCCATGCCAATAATGAGATAGCTTTAGTTTTTTCAGTGCCAACTCGTATTTGTGGGCCTGCAATTCATGTAGTTTGGTTGACAGTCGGGATATCTCTTGAGCTCTCGCCTGTTCATAATTAACCTTGTTTAAACTGTGGAGATCAGATAATGACATTTGAAGGCGTGTTATTTCTAAAGTGTGGTTTTTCTTAAAGTGAGCGCTTTGCTTGATAAAATAGCCACGTATAGTAGCTTTGTGAGCACACCACAATGTGGTGTCGGTCACTTGATCGTTATCATTAATCCTAAAGTACTCTTGGAGTGCTAATAGGGTGGCAGGGGAATATTTGTCGTGAGTCAGGATAAAATTATTTAGTCTCCATACTGAATCATATGAATGGCTAAACTGGTCTAATAGGTCGAGAGTGATGGGAGAATGATCCGACCACGTAATGGAACCTATAGAAGTGGCTCTTATTTGGGGCAATAGGGTTTTATCTATAAGAAAGAAGTCCAGCCGGGTGTAGATTTTATGGGGATTAGAAAAAAAGGTAAAATCCCTCTCTCAAGGGTGCTGGATTCTCCACGGATCAACTAAATTATAGTATGCTATGCTTTTAGCTAATGGAGTAGGCTCAGGGATAGGTGTTGGGGGAGTAGAATCCAACGATGGCCAAATTGTTAGATTATAGTCGCCAACAATCAGTAGAGGACCCTGTTTACCCTCTTGGGCTTTTTGGATTATTCTTCTAATGAATTTATCTTGTCTTCTATTGGGCGCATAAAGTGATACCAACATGTACCGATTATTATTAATAGTGCAGTCCAACATCACAAAGCGACCCCCTCATCTATTGTTTTTTGATGCAGTGAGAATGCAGTAGAGCTTCTAATCAGAATGGACACTCCACCCCGTTTGCCCGTTGCCGGAGCTCAGTAAATGTGAGGATACTCCTTGTATTTAAGCCTATGGAGATCCTCCTGATTCAAATGAGTTTCTTGAACACAGCAAATATCCGCTTTTTGCAGTTTCAATTCCTTCCAGAGAAGGGATCGTTTGAACGGGGAGTTTAATCCTTTAACGTTCAGGGAGACTATACGCGTACCCATGATATAACGATAAATCTAAGGGTTATCATGCTACCGGCAAATAGGCAAAAAGGGTGAGGTCCTCCCATCAGAGGTCTAGAATAAGTGCTGCAGCCTATGCTGCCCAATAGGGAACAACTCGCCATCATAACTGAAAAAACAAAACATATAAACAAGAAAAGTACAAAATGGGAATAGAAAAGAGCAGGAGATGAGGGAAAGAGTCCCATCTAGCGAGGGTGTCTGACAGGTAACACAAGTAAAGAAAACCTGAGAACTACATGTCCCCACCGGCATGCGGGTAGATATGCCCTTTGACCCGTACAGCAAACAAAATATCCAGTCCTCTTGAGAGAGCAAACAGTGGGTGAGAGATTTCTTCATGCCTACAAAGCAAAGGGAGAGTTAACACACAAACAGGAGATCAGCGTGGGCGCTTTCTGCCATAGGTCACAGTAGACCATTCAGGGGAAATTGGACGCTGCGAGAGGGGCTTTCCTCTAGGATCCTCTTCCTCCTCATCCGAGGTCAAGTCCCAGTCTTTGCAAAGTTTTGCAGCATCTTCTGGGGCGTTGGCAATAACAGTAGTCCCATTCCTGGATATAATGAGTTTAACTGGGAACCCCCACTTGTACACGATTCCGTGATCCCTGAAGATCTTTGTACTTGCTGCAAATTCCCTTCTGCGGGACAGCGTAGCTGCAGACAGATCCGCGAAAAGTGAAATGGCAGAAAAACGTTCTGGAACGTCAGTAGCTCTTCTTGCTGCTTCCATTATCTGTTCTTTAATATGATAGAAATGGATTCTTATAATCACATCCCTGGGAGTTGCTGCAGGGAGGTGTTTCGGCTTAGGGAAGCGGTGGGCCCTGTCTATAAACAGGTCTCTGTCAGAAGCATCCGGCACAAGGACACAAGATAGTCAGTTATAAACTCTTTCAATTGGTCCGGCTTGATAGTCTCTGGTATTCCTCGCAGTCGGACATTATTGCGTCGAGACCTGTCCTCAACGTCTGCGAGTTTCAGTTTCAGGGCCTCAACTTTGTCTTCTAATGAGCTATGTGAATCCAAAAGTTCATTATGAGATCGTGTGAGTTCCGCCATTTTAGATTCAATATGGGATGTTCTATCTCCTTTAGCCCCCATATCCCTGTGGACCTTAGATATAGCTTGATCAATATTCTGCTGTATGGAGGTGTTCAAGTCCTGCAATAGGAGTCTCATGACTGATTCAGTTACAGGCATATCGGTAGCAGAAGAGGGTTTGCATGAATATGGTATAAGCGACCCTTCTCTGTCTCTTGGGGTAGAGGCCTGAGCCTGAGAATGGGTCACCTTCCAGGACAGTGGCGTAGGAGGCAAGGAGGGGGCTTCAGCCTCGTTATAATTGCCTGCAGCATACCCCGAGGGGCCCGAAGCACCCAGGTGGCGCTCCGCCATGCCGTGCATAGGCTGAATGTCCCTGGAAACATTGGAGGCATCTGGGGACGAGGTCAGGGCCAACATGGGAGGGGATGGGGCCTGGATGTTATTTACCTCAGATCCGGACATACCCGGAGATTTCGCCCTGCCCGATGGAGGCCGTGAGCAAGTCGGGTGCCGAGGCTGCCCTGTGGCGCTGTGCTGAGAGCGGCTGGTGCCATCTTGTGTGCGCTCCGCGGTGGAGACAAAGTCGGCCACCTTCTTCAGCCCCGGTCTTTTTTTGGACCTTGTCATGGTGGATCTCGTAGCGGGATCGATTAGCCGGTTGCTACCAAATTCGGGTCAGTTGGGCTTGTGTGAGCCGCTGTACCGCCGGGGCCTGCGGGAGCTCAGGACTCACACGTCCGTCTTCATCCGCAGCTGGACACGCCCCCTGCTTATCTCTATTCTTCACCTGGACGCAATGTTGCAAGACATTATAGCTAAATATATCTTGATTTTGTCTACTTCTTTATTTTTTGTTGGACTTTTTGCTTTGTTGCCATGACTTAAAGTCAAAAGTTTTACTTTGGTGCCTATTTAAATAAACTATATCTCTTCACTTACCTACTGCATATAGACCTATTTATTCTAGTATTTTTTAAATTTGTTTGGTGTTGTTTGGTGTTGTCTAGAACAAAAAATTGCCATCACCACATGGTGAAATAAAAATAAAGAAAATGTTAAATGTTAAATTGAAAAAAATAAAAAAAGAAGTCATACTCACCTGCCCACATAGCCTATCACTAGAAGAAACAGCTCACCATAACCAGTGTGGGCACTGCTTGGATGAGCGGGCAGTTTCCATGAGGTTGTGTTACAGGAAGCAGCAGTGAGTGACAAGGAAGCCTCAGAACAGCAGCGGCAGGAATTGAGGCAGGTGAGTATGTGTGTCATATACCAGATTAGCAGGGAAACTAAAGGTTTGCATTGTAGAATGGAAAAATGAAGAGCTTTGACATTTCAACCACCAGTGACACTGACAGTCACTTCTCCACCTGAAATGTCAAGTCAATATTTCTTTGTTTCTATGTACAAGTAAATACTGTATCTACATAGTAAACAACAATTAGCTGTGTTGCCACCATTTATGTCTATAAACAGTATGGAAGGCTACCTGGTAATGAAGGAGATGTAGATGTAACAGACTAGGACATGTCAGGAGATTGTTTAAAGTATAGTCAGAACTTGAGACTACCACTGACCGTTACGTCTCCCCTTCCAGCTAAGTTTTCAACCCCAATGGGCACCGGTTAGTTTGCATTTGCAAAAGTCTGGATTCTTTAATCCATTTTTAATAGATAGGGTGCCATATTTTATTCTTATTGTCTCAATTTCTTTCGTATTTTAGAAGTGTACATCTAAGACATACTTGTAAGATCAAGGTGAATGATTCATTCCATGGTATAAGTAAAATATGGTAAAGTGGGTCAGGGCTCTGCACCGGCCTGTTTGAGGTCTGTTAACAATGGAGCCGGCGCTTTTTGATGTGGCTGTTTTCTCCTGGTAATTGGATTCATTAATTACAGACTTTGTTGTGTAGCTTACAGGTAAACGCACCGGAGTTAGAATCCGCGGAATGTAAACCACATGACGGTGGGCGATGAAGAGCACTGCATTTACGGGTGTTACATTGTAGATTTATTCTAAACCAACACTAAAGATTTTATACCAAAATTTCACAAAAATTTGTCTGGAAGTGTCTGGTTCAGATTCTGACACTTTTATGGAAATTATCCCCACATATATAAGGAGCAATTGTGGCCACTTGATTTGGGGGGGGGGGGGGGGGCGAATGAAGTTGGGGGCCGCTTTTAACTATTTTCATGTCTGTAGTGGGTCTGTATCTTGCCATAGCGGTGAGTTGTTGCATTTTTCTGTGGTTTTGTGTTTACAGTTTCAGCCATGGCAACATGCTCCTGCCTAGTGTGAATGGTGTTCTAGGAAAGCTGATCAAACGTGTCTTTTTTTCAGTAAAAAGAACAGATATTCAAAAAGTTAAACCTCTATATCTTGGAAAACAGGGGTAGCAGCAAGAAAGTCAAAATACAGTTAAAATCAGAAAAGTCAAGAAGCCAGAGGGTTGTGGGAAAATAATAATCTTACCAGTCCTCGTGCCCTCTCCTAGCTACAACGTCACATACGCGGCTCAGCTTGGCCAAGTACGTGACCTACCAAGTTTCAAGCCGAAAAAGACTTCCGGCAGTAGTCAGCAGGGTGAGGTTAGGTTGTTTATTACTCTTTCGCACCCCCTGCCTTACTCCCATTTTAAATTTAGTGGAACTTCTCCTTTAATTTGTAATCATGTAAAATTGTAGGTAATCTCTTTTTTTCTGTTCTTCTCCCGTTAGTGATATTATCATTACCTTTTTACTTTCTATGTTATATGACCATGCAACTATTGGTATAGGTATTAAACCAAGTGCTGCATTATTGCCAAGTCAAGTGGGCGGTGCTACTCAGTAACTGACAGCTCTCTGTATTTGCACACACTTATACACAAATAAGTGACGATCACTGATTAGTACCACCTACATGACTATTTAGCTCTGAATAGACTAAGTTACTCTAAACTTTTTCCCCAAAGCTTTACATCAGCCTACTCAGCCTCCCCTCCTCTATAGCATGATGACTACAGACTGTAAGGCTTTTTCAGCCCAAAGGATCCTCTTTACTTCAGATAGGATGATGAGCATTAAAGAAGTTATTAAAGTTATTACTGATGGAAAGTTATACAATTTGTATTTTTTATGTACATTAATTATGGGAAATGCTCTTATACTGCTATTTCCCTTAATTTAGTGTATCAGGAAGTGTTAGAATTATCTCAGAAGCAGTGACGTCACGACGAATTGTTTAATTCCTATGGAGTGTCCAGCAGGGGGCGCACTATATATAGAAGTCAGCATCAGCGGCGGCGATCTCAACTACTATTCTCATCACCTGCTCATAGCATGAGCAGGTGATGGGAGATTAGTAGCTGGGTTATATCTCTGAGATCGCCGCCGCTGATGCTGATGCCGCGCAGGGGAACCGCTCATCACTGCAGCCATCATCCCCCTCCGCTCCCCCTTCCTGCTGCTTCTTCCGGGATCTGGGCAAACTTTACACTATCTGATGGCTGACTCCCCGCCCGGCCGCCGCTCTCCGATCACACGTGCCGGTGGCCGGGCAGGGAGTCAGCCATCAGATAGTGTAAGGAAGCAGGAGGGGGGAGTGGAGGGGGATGATGGCAGCAGTGATGAGCGGCTCCCCCTGCGCGGCATCAGCGGCGGCGATCTCAGAGATATAACCCAGCTACTACACCTCCCATCACCTGCTTATGCTATGAGCAGGTGATGAGAGTAGTAGTTGAGTGTAGTCCGTAGTGGCGGGCGCTCGGTAGCGGCGATTCGGCGGACTTACTGTGATGTGCTGAATTGAACTGTATTAATTACATTTATGGAATACTTTGGGGAGCAAGGACACTTTCTCCCCAAAGTATTCCATAAATGTATTCAATCAAAAACACTGTATATTACATTTACATACACATCCATTGTAATTCCAATGAAGTGTCCAGCAGGGCCACACTATATATAGAAGTCAATGGTACTCACTGACTTCTATATATAGTGCGCCCCCTGCTGGACACTCCATAGGAATTACACCATTCGTCGTGACGTCACTGCTTCTGAGATAATTCTAACACTTCCTGATACACTAAATTAAGGGAAATAGCATTATATGAGCATTTCCCATAATTAATGTACATAAAAAATACAAATTGTATAACTTTCCATCAGTAATAACATATAAAAAAATAATTTTGGCCGGACCTCTCCTTTAAAAGGTCCAGTAGAAGTCAAGCCCATTTGGAGGTAACTTTGGAGCCAACCACTGACCACTAGGGATAATTTCTTATGGGATAATTTACTACTAACCTATTATACCTATTATGGATAATATTGAGTGGATCTGTCAAAATGTTCGGGTTCTACAATGATATCTGAACCCTAACACTTGGTGTTTGTCTCCTCACGGTTTCAGAAGTTGGATTCAGCCCCAGGGCTTCCAGGAACTTCTAGGCCCCTAGTGCAGCATCCAACTTCTCCAGAGCGTTTTGGTTCGGATAACATTGCCAAACCCAAACATTTTGATCCGCTCAACACTACTTATGAATATTATGTCCTGTACGGATTGAAGGACATGTTTTTCATGGATGGAAGGGGGCCTCTCAGAATCACGTCCTCCTGGGACCCATTCCAATGCTTCTTATATTTCTGAGACATTGGGTCACTTGCATTAAAAATACTCTTTTTTCAGAGAACACATGGGGATATTCTCAAGAGTGGGTGTAAGTATCTCATGCGCACGTTTTGAACTAACGTGAATATTTTCCCATCCTGAGATGTGCCAATGAGCGCTGAGTAATAAAGCTGTAGTGTTCACACCTTGCATCGGTGAGATACACTATGTGACTACTAAAGAGCCGAGAACATCTCGAATCCATAGTAACAAGGCCCCAAGATGCTGGATCCAGATTCTCACTTACATATATTTTGCCAAACTAAACAAAACACTTGAAGGGCGGGGGAGGGGACGGGTATATAATCCTCCCTGCCTGATGAGTAGGGGCTTATAGCCTTGGCATCACTCCAGTTCACCACTGCTAGTTCTCTCGCCATCGTTTTCTATAGATCGTATTTATACCTACAAGGGGATGTATAAACTACAACATATAGCTGGCAGCTATTTTCCTACCACAGCTGCTGTGCATTCGGATTCATTGTCAGGATGCTTACAGTCCATTGGGGAAGTCTACTTTTTCACATTTTGTTATGTTGAGGCTTTTTGCTAAACTTTCCCCCTTCTGTCCGCAATGCCCCGTAATGTAACAGAATGTTACAAATCTTTACTAATTTACCGAAAGAGAAAAACTAAAATCTGCCGTTGCCATAAGTATTCAGAGCCGAAAAGGGAAATGTATACAGTTATCTTGATGGAACAGATTGAGGCAAAAAGAAGAGGGAGGGTGGAAACGTTTAGAGAATTATGGGGGAAGTGGCTGGACCAATAGCTTAAAGTGACTCTGTACTAATGTAAGCCCCGGCCGTTAGACACAGCGCTGTAGGATTAAAAGTTGTTTTTTAGGACAATAACTGCATCACCTGCCGAACAGACCCCAGGACAGATCTTGGATTAAAAGCAGCTATCCGAAGGTACAAGGGGTTGGGGGGGGGGGGGTCAGATTGTGGGTACAGAGTCGCTTTAAAGAATTGAAGCACTATGCAATGGTAGATGGAGGGGAGAGGAGGGGGAGGAGATGATTTTTTTTTTCCCTTTTTTTTTTTTTTTTTGCTGGTGGGGGGGAGGGTATGATATTCGGGTGGGTAGGGAGGTATTTGTATATTAAACAGATTAGGGTAGGGTATGCTAACTAAAATATTACAAGGTAACAAGGCAGTAAAAAAAAGCTGACACTTTTTGTGTTCTGTGGGCCGCTCTGGGGGACCCCCGATTTTAGACTAACTAAGTGTTGTTATTGTTAAGTGGGGAATGGTTAAAAATAGATCTAGGAAATGGGAGAGGAGAAGGTGAGTGGGCCCTGTGTGCTGGTGTTGCCCAGACCGACCGGGTCAGCACTAGGGGGCCTGTTTGAAGTTGGGAGGGGGAATCCCCTTTTTGTTGTGGCTTTTTTTTGTCTGGGTTGTTGTCGTTCTTGTTGTTTTAGGGTGAGGAGTTGAGGAGTACTCTAGAAGGCATGAAGTCTCATGCAAAACATGATGGAAGCCATTTGAGATGCTCTAAGACTTAATAATTGAGCACTACTTATTATTTTTTATTGAAGTAGAGAGATTGGGGGAGTAGCAATAGGATAGAGGGTGTCATTATATATGCATCCGAAGACTTTGTGAAACCCTACCTCTATGTAATGTGATATGCACAATAGCAAAGGTTGGGAAGTAGCGGTAGGATAGAGCTTACTTGAAGTAGGCGATATTCCTCTGCGAAACCTCCAAACCGTTAATCTTAGTGCTCTAAGGCCACTAGGGAAATTGGTGTTGTTTTCTGTATTATTGTTTTTGTGTGTTATTGGTATTGGGGGTTCACCACTCTCCAAAGAGGAGGTGTCTTGGTGTTGGCATGGCGGTGGGCGTCACCTAGTAGCCTATAAGCAGCTTATTCTTTGATCCCTAACTTACGTTAGTATAAACGAGAGTATATGGAAGGAAAAAATATGGTATATAATGATATTTTTAGTTAGCGATTTGATGGATTGGGGGGGGTCCTACCATAGCGGACTACAGTGTGTTGATTTATAATGGGGCAAAGATATTGGATATGGACACAGGATACCTTAATTTAAAAGTTGATATACCATTTTTGACTTACTGTATGTCCTTGATCCGTTTCATGAGAGAACTCCAATGTTTGTGTAAGTTTATCTCCTGTATGATGATGTAAGCGGTTAGTTGTATGATTCCTGTCTAGGGAGATCTATCCTGTTAATATGCTCTACCAAATTATGATGTTATTTTGTTTTTCTGGCTATTTTAAAGAGGAAAAATCCTAAATAAAGATACATAAGTATTCAGAGCCGTTACTCAGGACTTACGTGAAGCTCCTTTGGCAGGGATTCCGGCCTCCAGTCTTCTTGGCTATGAGACCACATGGTTTGCACACAGGGATTTGGGGATTTTCTGCCATTTTCTCTGCAGATCCCCTCCTGCTCTGTCAGTTTGGATGGGGGTTGTTGGGTAGATCCAAACTTTCCTTCAGGGCTCTAGCTAGGCCACTTAAAGGGATGTTTCTTTCAAATCAGCTGTTGCCAGAAAGTGCAAGAGATTTGTAATTTACTTCTATTAAACAAAATCTCCAGTCTCTTAGTACTTATCAGCTGCTGTATGTCCTGCAGGAAATGCTGTATTATTTCCAATCTGACAAAGTGCTTTCTGCTGCCACCTCTGTCCATGTCAAGAACTGTCCAGAGCAGTAGCAAATCCCCAAACAAAAAACTTAATATGTGATGTAATATATTTAGCTTTTCCTATATGAAAATCATTTGGTTTTCTTTATGTTGCACTTACTATTTTGGTTTATTTTGTACTATTCCGAAATGCACAACTAGAAAGAATACACCACTTCATAAAGCAGCTGATAAGTACTGGAATATGTGAGGTTTTTTTTTTAATAGAAGTAAATGATAAAACTTTCTGGCACCAGTTGATTTGAAAGGAAAAAAATATTGAACCTCCCCTTTAAGAGCATTCACTGAGTTGTCCCAAAGCTGTTCCTGTGTTATCAGGGCTGTGTGCTTGTCTTGTTGGAAGATGAAACTTCTGGCTAGTCTAAGCACTCTGGATCAGGTTTTCATTAAAGGGGTTATCCAGCGCTACAAAAACATGGCCAATTTCCCCCAACTGTTGTCTCCAGTTTGGGTGGGGTTTTGAAACTCAGTTCCATTGAAATGTAATCTGCACCTGAACTGGAGACAACAGTAGGGGGAAAAGTGGCCATGTTTTTGTAGCGCTGGATAACCCCTTTAAGAATATCTCTGTACTTTGCCCTATTAAGCTTTCCCTCAACACTCTCCCTGTTTAAATCTTCGCTGCACTGCAATGACACAGCCGCACGGTTGCTTCATTACTTTCCCTCCTCCCAGCATCATATTAATACATGCTACTGGGCAGGGATACAATCCATTGCAGGGCTTACCTGTCCATAGGGTCCATGTTTTACGGAACATGGGAATAAGCTTTTACAATAGAGCCAGTTTCCAGCAGTGATACAGATAAAGTAGCGAGATGACGAGTGAAGCACTTAACCGTGGACTTCTCCCAGCATCTTCTGATGACCAGTGGGGACCTAAACACCCAGACTCCGACATGACAGTGACCATAAACAACACAATATATTCTATATTCTACCAAGTTGTCCTGGACAATGTTAACCATGAAAGAGACAAAGAATAACTAAAGAAGGTTTTGATAGATGTGAACCCCTTAGAGACCCCAGCATCAGTTATTTTATAGGTGGGAGATGAGGGGGAGGAGGTGGGGGGTTACACTGTTCAGAACACTCAGCAGTTGTCTGTATGTGCCAGTGTGGGTGATGAAAGGAGAAAACAGTTCTTCCTTGACAGCCAAATGACAAAACACATCAGAGCTGTAATCCCCCCTCCCAACCTTCCACCAGTGAAATGAGCTGTCACCGCGTTCTGGGTGCTGTCTCTCCCATCACACCCCAAGCACAGTCTTATCTGAGGGAAGTGAGCAAATTATTGTCAGCATTTTACAAGTGGTAATATCCCTCACCTGCCGAAACCTCCTTGTCTCCACCTCTGATATCAGAAGCCTGCGGCACAAGGGAACAGTGTAGCACAAATCTGAGCTAACAGGATTGCAGAGCCAAGAACGCCGAATAACCGAGAACGAGCAGGAGGAAATAAGGACTGTTTCACACACAGAAGGGTTTTTTTTTTTTACACAAACCTTCTGCAGGTTTTGATGCTTTTTTTTTTTTTTTTAACAAATGACAAAAGTTGATTTAATAGGTAAAGGAAATATAAAGGAAACCCTAATACTTCCACCTACTGGATCCACTTTGGCCCAAAAAAACTTCAGTGGCTTTTCTTCCAAAAACACTCTGTTAAACTATTCTAGGGTGGGGGGAATAATTCTCCTTGAGGAGACTAGCAGCTAGTTTTATAGATCTGGCAATCTATCCTTGGGGAAAAGGTATGCAAGTGTCAGTTTTCTAGATGTCTCTTTAGTGACACTTACTGGAGGTAGCATTCATGTCAAACTCTGGCCCGTGGTGCCATTATTTGGCCCAATTCAGAGTTTTAATTACATCTGGCCCGCCATGGCTACTATGTAAGAGACTATGGTGGAGGGCTGGCTACTATATGAGACTATGGGGGAGGGCTGGCTACTATATAAGAGACTATGGGGGAGGGCTGGCTACTATATAAGAGACTATGGGGGAGGGCTGGCAAATATAAAGGAAACTATTGGGAGGGCTGGCTACTATATAAGAGACTATGGGGGAGGGCTGGCTACTATATGAGACTACGGGGGAGGACTGGCTACTATATGAGACTATTAGGGAGGGCTGGCTACTATATGAGACTATGGGGGAGGACTGGCTACTATATGATACTATTAGATGGGCTGGCTACTATATAAGAGACAATGAGGGAGGGCTGACTACTATATGATACTATTAGGGAAGGCTGGCTACTATATAAGAGACAATGAGGGAGGGCTGACTACTATATGAGACTATGAGGGAGGCCTAGCTACTATATAAAATTACTGGGGAGAACTTGCTACTATATAACAGACTATGGGGGGGGGGGGCTACTATATAAGAGACTATTGGGGTGGGCTGGCCACTATGTAAGAGACTATGGGGAGGGCTGGCTACTATATAAGAGACTATGGGGGAGGGCTGGCTACTATATAAGAGACTATGGGGGAGGACTGGCTACTATATGAAACTATGGTGGAGGGCTGACTACTATATAAGAGACTATTGGGGAGGAATGGCTACTATATAAGAGACTATTGGGGAGGGTTGCCTACTATATAAGAGACTATGGGGAGGGCTGGCTACTATATGAGACTATGGGGGAGGACTGGCTACTATATGAGACTATTAGGGAGGGCTGGCTACTATATAAGACTATAGGGGAGGGCTGGCTACTATAAGAGACTATGGGGAGGGCTGGCTACTATATAAGAGACTATGGGGGAGGGCTGGCTACTATATAAGACACTGATGGGGGGCTGGCTACTATTAAGGCACTATTGGGAGGGCTGGATAATATGTGGGGCAGTTTTGATTGGGTTGGCTAACATGGGGCAATATTGGGGGGTTGGCTATTACATGGGTTTGGGTTTAATCATATCATAGCAATATATCATAAAGGGAGTCTGGCAGTGTCCAGGTGGAGTTGCCAAGCTACTGCATGCATGCCCCTTCCCTTCCCTACATGACTGATGTACAGGGCTTTGCACATGTGGAGGGGTGAGGGAAGGAGGAGGTATGTATGCTGAAGCTCGGCACAGCCATTTGAACTTGAAAATAAAACTGAGCTGACCATTTCACTTTAAATCTTTGTCCAACCCATAAAGAACCTTGCAACATGACTAAGGATTACTAGCCAACCCAGAAGGGATGAGCCAGCTGTAGACTGCTGTTTTTAATTGTTTTTGCCCCTCATCAGTATACAGCAGCAGGGTGCTGGGAATAATCAAGATCTAGGGATAAGAAAATCTTTGTGGTCTGCAAAACTGTACTCACATACAGAGTCGCTTTATAACATTTAAAGGGAATGTATTGTCAACATTTTTAATGAAAAGAACCAGATACTTATCATTGTATTAAATAAAATAAACTAATTTGGCCCTGATTGGGAATTCTTTGCACTTTTAAAAATAATACTCCTCTTTTCAAATCCATTCCACACCAAGCTAAGACACACATGGTCCTATAGCGTTACCATCACATTATATTCATAAAAGCTCTATATTCATTACTTCTCTAAGTTATAAAGTCGATTGTACCCAGAATCCCCACCCAAGGAATCCCTCTTAGGGCCCTATTCCAACGGACGATTATCGTTCACATAATCGTTAACGATTAACGATCTCAAACGACCGCCATTGCGAAAGACCTGAAAACGTTCACTCATTTCCATGGAACGATAATCGTTACTTATGATCTTTTTGCGATTGTTTTTTCTTTGCTATTTCTTCGATATTTGCGTTCGTATCTACTGCGAACGACCGAACGTCATCTTATTCAATGCGAACGTTTTGCGAACGAGCAGCGATAAAAATAGGTCCAGGTCTTATAAAGCGATCAACGATTTCTCGTTCGGTCGTTAATCGTTAACTGCATTTCAACCGAACGATTATCGTTTAGATTCGAACGATTTAACGATAATCTGAACGATAACCGTCCGATGGAATAGAGCCCTTACTCTGAGGAAGTAACAATCCAGAAGACAAATGGAAGTCAGAAGACAACAGCACTGGGCTCTGGTCTGTAGACAGAACAATGAGAAGGCGGCTGTCTATAGATGAGTAATGGTGGGGCTGATGGAGCAGTGTTAGCAGATTGGAGGAGATACAAAGGCTCCACATAACTTTCTTGTTGCTGGCGGTGCTGGTGGCCATGTCACAGCCATATAATTGGGGGCCCGCAGGCAAGCAGAGGCCGCATGGCTCCAGCCTGGAATTAACATCAAATATCCAGGATGTAAACCCATGATGCCAGTGCCTTACTGTTGAGAAACCCATTCCTGGCGCATGGGGGGTTAAGGCAAATTTAAACCCAATTTAGGTGTTCTGTGCAAGAAAATAAATAAATAAAAAAATTCTCTTCGTGCTTGAGTTTTCCTGTCACCTCTCCCCCCCCCCCCGCTCTGCGGAAGTCTGTTTGTGCTGGTAATCCTTCACATCTCTGTAACCTTTTCCCCCTGTAGAAAAAAAGATTTTTCAGCCTAATGAATTGAAGCCCAGGGAGGAAGGTGCAGAGGCACAGGGACAGCCAGCGCCTGTCAGCTGGAGCTGCCAGGGAGATCTGAAGTCTCTGTGAAGAGCCATCGTGTTCTTCAAAAGGAAAAGCTGCTAATGAGAGCGCTTCTCTGCAGCACAGACAGCAGCACATAGGCTTGTTCAGCAAGACACAACGCTGCCACATCTACCCACCCAGAAGGGGTAGGTAATGGGGGGCCTAGCATAGTGAGTACATATAGGTATAGACATCCCACTAGACAGGGTGGAGGCAAATGGACAAAACAAGAACATATATATAATTTTTTCTTTCTACAGAAACAGTGCCACTTATGTTTATAGGTAGTGAATGGTACTGCAGCTCACTTGAACAGGGCAGAGGTGGTAGGCCAGACATGGCCTATAGTGGCGCTGTTTTGAACAGATAGCACATATATACAGTGGTACTTTGGTTTAAGAGTAACTTGGTTTAAGAGCTCAGTTTTTCAAAATTATGACTTGGTTTAAGAGCATTGCTTTGGTTTAAGAGCTTACTGTACTGGGTGGGAGCACGAGTGGGGGAGGGGCATGGTCTGCATAGCGGGGTCTACAGCACTGTACTCTGACCCAGGAAATCTCCATCACCTTCCAAATCATAGCAGATCCACTTCAGGCTGGGGCTTACATCAGGGGACAGGACTGTGGGGGTAAACTCTCCATAGCTGTAACCCCTCCCTCCCCGGACAGTGAGTGCTGCATGTATGTGCCCACATCTGTCCTGCTCATTCCTTCTGCCCCCTGCAGACTCTGTCCGCCCTTGTGTTTCCCATCCTCTCCATTACTGTACAGTAACTTATAATATGACAGATTCTGCTGTTTCTGGATGTTTGTTCCATATGTTTTACATGTTATTCAGAATAATAAATCATTATATTTGGGGCGTGGAACCAATTGTCTGCATTTCAGTGATTTTTTATGGGAAAATTTTTTTTTGGTTTAAGAGTGGATTTGGATTACAAGCACGGACCCGGAACTAATTATGCTCGTAATCCAAGGCAGCACTGTAACAAACACTAGATAACCCTTTAATACAGGTGTACGCCATGTCCTGACCATGGGGTCTGTTGATCAAACTGGCAGCTGTCAGTTCAGGTCATAAGTCCTGAAATCAAGTCAGGAGTGTCACCATATTATGCTAGTGTGAACCAAGCCTTGTCGGGAACCTCCAATCACTTTTATGTGGCCCGAACCACAAGTCTTCCAGATTGTCCCTGGCATCTTCTCCCCAACTTAGATCTCTTCCTATACAGGAAAAGATCTATCAATCAAAGCTGGTGGGGTGTGGAGAAGCCACCAGGGACCACCCCTTTGACTCGGAGTTTAGGTAGCATAGAGGTGATGACAGGTTCCCTTTGATATATTGAATTTTGTACTATACTTACATTATGGTAGTGCTATGGTAATATGGCATAAGGCTAGGATGTGCCACAACACTATGAACATTGACAGCTGCAATTCTCTGCACAACTGGGTGGTTAGGAGTGCTGCTGTGGAGGTAAAACAGGATGCAATACTAGATAACCAATCTAAATTTTCAGAATCTTGGGAGACCCAGGTGCAATGTAAACCAGGGATGTGGAACCTTCGGCCCTCCGGGTGTTGCAAAACTACAATTCCCATCATGCCTGGACAGCCGAAGCTAAAGCTTCTGCTGTCTAGGCATGATGGGAATTGTAGTTTTGCAACAGCCGGAAGGCCGAAGGTTCCCCATCCCTGATCTAAACAATCACAAAGTGGTGGCAAATCATAGAGAGAGCCATTCATTTTAATAGGACTGATCTGTACCACCAGACACAACTAATGTGGTGACATTAGGCCCACTTAAAGGGGTATTCTGATGTTATAGCTTCCAGTGACCCCACTACACCAGTTCATAGTTTGCGTCTGGTACGAAATGAAAGTGTATAGGACTGAGCTACAATGCCACCAAAGAACGGCAGACAGTTGTGGCCATATGTCTGTGATCCCATACGACCCCTTTAACTCCGCTGTATTCTCATGCCGCTGCCTTCCACGCTTCTGTGTTTAGCAGTGAATGTGATGTGACAATTGTTTGCCCTGAAAACAATCCTGTCTATGGCAGCTTAAGAGATGGTATAGTTTGCATTTTGCTGAAAGCCTTTTGAGGACAAGGTAAGCCATCTACGGATGAGTGGCTATTACTTACATCCGCCGGGTCCCAGGGGGCCAATCCCCTGAATGTCTCCACAGGGAAGCAGCTGCCTGCCTAGGAGAGGACACCATGCTCGGGACTCCCAAAATCAAAGCAAATTCTGACAGGTCCCTTTGATGGAATAAGCTGTATAAAAGCATCTATATCATGTAGAGCATATGGAGGCCTCCTAACTGTCTCATTATGGCATGTAAAAGAGCATCAAAGGAAAAAAGATTGGACATTTCTACTGACTCTGGGAGATAAGCTGCCACCAAAGGTTTCTGGAAGTGGTTTTCTTTGGGAACACATTCATGCTCAGGTGAGATAGATATGCATGTGAAATTCAGGAGAAAGAACTGTGAGCCACATAAGCATCTGGTTGGCATCTATCCTATGTGTACGACCAATTAAAGAAGCACTCTTTGCCCATATAATCCACACTCACCACCACTACACCTTCTGTGTCATCCGTCTCATCGCAGCTCTGCCGTATCCACACATTTTGTTACTGAATCTGGGTCATGTGACCTCTGATCCATCAAGCCACCATCTTGACATTTAGAATGCAATCTGCATACTCTCCCTTTTAAATCTGTGTAATAATCCTCATCTCTACATTCGTCTAAATGAGACCATAAGTATACAGTCAGCGAGGCTAAACTGTCATCAAATCCATTATGACTGTGTGACAAGAGTTGCATAATCCTTCTCAGTAACTCGGGAGGTTAGCTTTTATTCCCCTGTATCTCAATAACATACACATCAGCATTTTATAGCAGCACTGGACAGTTTAAGCTGTAAATGAAGCTGGGGTGAGATATAACACATACTAAGGGTCCATTTACACAGAAAGATTATCTGCCAAAGAGTTGAAGCCAAAGCCAGGAATGGATTTGAAAAGAGCAGAGATCTCAGTCTTTCCTTTATGACCTGTTCTCTGATTATAGTCTGTTCCTGGTTTTGGCTTCAAATCTTTGGCAGATAATCTGTCTGTGAAAATGGACCCTCAAAGCAGCAATTCTTGAGTATGCCTCTCTGCAACTGCTGCTTTCTTCTCCCCCTCTGTGCTGCACATGTAACACAATCCCTCAGGGAGGGACCTAGGATTTTATTGTATTGAGCACATTAACCAGCAGCCGACAGTGTTGTTGTTTGGCTGGTCTCCCTGAGATCAGTGAGGTTTCTCTTATGGCTCTACAAGGCACCGCTTCCCACCTAGCCAGAATCCTGCTCCACACTGATAGGGGGCAACACCCTGAAACAGCTGTCTGTGGATGGATACTTGGCCTTGGCTTTTCCCTTGTCATTACATTGACTTATAGTGCGTTTACACGAAGCGATAATTGGCCCGATCGTACGATTAACGATGTCGGAGTAACAATTTTTTTTTTTCATAACGATCAGCGTTTAGATGGTACGATATATTGTACGGAAAAATCGTTTTGCGATCGTGCCCCACAGCCCAGCCTGCCGGCTGCCCGGCCCCCCGCGCCGGCTCGATCGCCGCCCCCGCCGCCGCTCCGGTCACCCCCCCCCCCCCCCCAGCACTGATTGGCTGAAGAGGAGCCGTTTGAAATTCCCGGCTCCCCTCTTCAGCCAATCAGTGCTGCCTTGCATTGATTGGCTGAAGAGGAGCCGTTTGAAATTCCCGGCTCACCTCTTCAGCCAATCAGTGCACTGAAGAGCGGGGTGCGGACCGGAGCTGCGGCGGGTGGCTATCAGAGCGGTGGGGTAGCGATCGGAGCAGCGGGTGGCCGGACTATCGCGCGACGACTGTTTACACGGAACGATCGGCGAATTTTTTGCGAATGACGATTTGATGACATGTTGAAAGATCAAAACGGACGATTGCTCGTTCGTCGTTTGATCGTTCGCTGCGTTTACACGTATGATTATCGTTCGATTTCGATCGTTATCGCGCAAATTCGCCCGATAATCGTTACGTGTAAACGCACCATTATAGGGCCACTTAATATGGTGGTTTTGGTGGTTTCCTTACAGGAGCCACCCCTTGGCTGGGTCCTTCCCGGAGAGAATTCTGGCTAGTACCTCTCTCTAATCATAGGTAAAATCCATGTTCAGAGTGTAAATGGTCAGGGCAATGGGCAGGAGAAGGAGACGAGGAGTCATATAAGTAAGAGATTTTTATTTTTTTTATTACCGCTTGTACTATTGATTTAAGAAAAAAAGGAAACAAAAAGTTACACTTATCCAGCAAAAATCTTTTTCTTTCAAATCAACTGGTTTTAGAAAGCTATATAGAGTTATTTCCATTTAAAAATCTCGTCTTCCCATACTTATCAACTAATGTATGTCTTGCAGGAAATGTTTTCTTTTCGGTCTGACACAGTGCTCTCTGCTGCCCCCTCTGTTCGAGACAGGAACTGCCCAGAGCAGGAAAGGTTTTCTATGGGAATTTGCTGCTGCTCTGGACAATTTCTGTTTTGGACAGAGATGTCAGCAGAGCACCGTGTCAGACTGAAAAAAAAACATTTCCTGCAGGACATACAGCAGCTGCAAAGTATGGGAATACTTGAGATTTTTAAATAAAATTAAATTACAAATCTAAATAGCTTTCTGCAACCAGTTGATCTGAAAGAAAAAGATTTTTGCTGGATAACCCTTAAGAAACAGGTGAATACCAATTTTGTCAGAAGAGACCCTCTATGTGATCGAGGAAAGCCTTCTCACATCCCCCACTATAAAGCCAGATTGGTATTCCTGCCACTAAGATATCAAGACAATCTCCTGCAGTTCAAACCGAGCATCAGTATGGGGAAGAAAGGTGATTTGAGTGCCTTTGAACGTGGCATGGTTGTTGGTGCCAGAAGGGCTGGTCTGAGTATTTCAGAAGCTGCTGATGTACTGGGATTTTCACGCACAACCATCTCTAGGGTTTACAGAGAATGGTCCGAAAAAGAAAAAACATCCAGTGAGCGGCAGTTCTGTGGGCGGAAATGCCTTGTTGATGCCAGAGGTCAGAGGAGAATGGGCAGACTGGTTTGAGCTGATAGAAAGGCAACAGTGACTCAAATAGCCAACCGTTACAACCAAGGTAGGCAGAAGAGCATCTCTGAACGCACAGTACGGCCAACTTTGAGGCAGATGGGCTACAGCAGCAGAAGACCACACCGGGTGCCACTCCTTTCAGCTAAGAACAGGAAACTGAGGCTACAATTTGCACAAGCTCATCGAAATTGGATACTAGACGATTGGAAAAACGTTGCCTAGTCTGATGAGTCTCGATTTCTGCTGCGACATTCGGATGGTAGGGTCAGAATTTGGCGTCAACAACATGAAAGCATGGATCCATCCTGCCTTGTATCAACGGTTCAGGCTGGTGGTGTCATGGTGTAGGGGAATATTTTCTTGGCACTCTTTGGGCTCCTTGGTACCAATTGAGCATCGTTGCAATGCCACAGCCTACCTGAGTATTGTTGCTGACCATGTCCATCCCTTTATGACCACAATGTACCCAACATCTGATGGCTACTTTCAGCAGGATAATGCGCCATGTCATAAAGCTGGAATCATCTCAGACTGGTTTCTTGAACATGACAATGAGTTCACCGTACTCAAATGGCCTCCACAGTCACCAGATCTCAATCCAATAGAGCATCTTTGGGATGTGGTGGAACGGGAGATTCGCATCATGGATGTGCAGCCGACAAATCTGCGGCAACTCTATGATGTCATCATGTCAATATGGACCAAAATCTCTGAGGAAGCTTCCAGCACCTTGTTGTATCCATGCCACGAAGAATTGAGGCAGTTCTGAAGGCAAAAGGGGGTCCAACCCGTTACTAGCATGGTGTACCTAATAAAGTGGCCGGTGAGTGTATGTAGTGGTCAATCCCAGTACATTGTATAGAAACACTGAGCAAATGACTAATAGGGTGAAGCGGATCGGGCCCCAAAAGACGCATCATTATGATAAGCAGGATCCTGCAGCTTGTAGCAATGCATCATATGGATTGTCTGTCACTCATCTCTTCTTGTTATAGCCCCAATGTAACACGGTTACTGTCAAGTATAACAAATCTGATGATTGTTATAGGGCTTACTGTAAACCAGGCTCATATAGCTGAGAACTACACGTTCTATGACAAATGGTCCTTGCAAAAATTCAAGATGCAGGGGTCCACGGCTATTGTTCATAGAGCTGTCTATATGGATTAGCTTCCGAGGCTGATCTCGGTGAAGGCAATCCTTCTATAGATGTCGTAGAGCAAAATACTGCAGCTGCATCCCCCATTTCCCGATCAGAATTATACAGATTCCTGCCCAAACGGGCATTGTATGTAGGGAGATGACACCATGCACCTGATGGACTAGTTGAAGTTGGGATCCAAAAGTTTAAACTTCCGCTGGTCATAAAGAGATGGCTAATCCCAGGAATATGCCATCACTTTGATCCAGGAAGTCTTCCTCGCCTTCCAAATCATAGCAGATCCACTTCAGGCTGGGGCTTGCATCAGGGGACAGGACTGTGTAGGTAATCTCTTTATAGCTGTAACCCCTGCTCATTCCTTCATACTCCCTGCAGTCTCTGTCAGCCCTCGTGTTTCCCATCCTCTCAATTCCTGCTATAATGTGCCTGCACTTACACTCAGCCATTCACACTGCTGTATAGAGAGGATTCTGTCACTATCCTCCTGCACAGCTTTGTGATTCTCACTTCCTGATTGGTCCATGCTGAACACACGCCCCTACCCCATTGCCGTCATGTGACCACACAGACCTCTGACAGCAGCCCTGCTTCTCTATTCTAGCCTGTTGTACTACGCTACTGCATTATGGGGATCTGCAGTTCCATCCTGTATCTACAAACTGCTGCGTTTTTTTTTTTTAGGTTTATGCCCTTACTATACATTATACACCACATGCTGATTGCTATACTGGACAGTAACTTATAATATAACATATTCAGCTGTTTCTGAATGTTTGTTTCATTTGTTTTACCTGTTATTCTGAATAAAAAAAATTATTATTTTTGGGGTGTGGAATCAATTTCAATAATTACTTATGGTAAAATTTTCTTTGGTTTAAGAGTGACTTGGATTACAAGCATGACCCCGGTACAAATTATGCTCATAATCCAAGGCACCACTGTATTTTTGCTCATTATTTTGCAACCAAAACCAGGAGTGGATTGAAAACACAAGAAAGGCTATGGTCACATACGGTTGAAATTTAGTGGATGGCCGCCATATAATGGCAAATAATTGTCTTTATTTTTAAACAGCCGTTTCTGTCATTAAATGGCAGCCTACACTAATTTTCAACAGTGTGTAAACATAGCCTTTCTGTGTTTCCAATCCACTCCTGGTTTTGGTTGCAAAATACTGACCTAAATACTGTGTGGGAACATAACCTAAAGCAGTTACCCAGCGTTAGAAAAACATGGCTACTTTCTATCACAGGCAACATGACTCTTGTCTCCAGCACAGGTGTGGTTTGCAATTAAGCTCTATTCACTTCAATGGAACAGAGCTGCAAAACCTCATCCAGACTTGAGATAAGTGGTGCTGTTTCTGGAAGAAAGTTGCCATGTTTTTCTTTTTTTTGTTTACTGGATAACCCTCTTACGGAGTTGTCTGTGGTTGCTTTATTTCAGAATAAAGCAGCCATGTTTCTTTCTGCAATTCTGTATAGGACATATGCAAAATACTTGCTGGTGGTAGGAGGGCTGCCCAGCAATCGCCAGTGTAAAGGTGGCTATACAATAGCCAACAGCTCTCTCACCAAACTTCCCATACACATGAATGCTCGACACGGCCAAACATTGATGTATCCTCTAAGGCACAGGTGTCAAACTCGCAGTCCTACAGCTATAGCAAGACTACAAATCCCATGCCTGGACAGCAAAAGCTTTGGGCTGCCCAGGCATGATGGGAATTGTAGTTTTGCAACAGCTGGGGGGCTATGAGTTTAATACCCGTTTTTGGTGTTCCAACCACCTCTGGCTGCTGCAAACAGGCCGCAGGGGGCCTGCGAAGCCATTAGGGGAGATGGGAACACCCCGTTGAGATGTGCGCTGTACAACATCTTTAAAGGGGTTGGCCACTTTATAGTAAAATTGTTTTGTGTGTAGCATAAGTACTTACAGCACTTACTGACAGCAGGTCCCTGTGTACCTCATAGAGCTAAAATCAGACTACCCTCCTCCAGGCTGTGCTGCCCTGCTCTGTTGTGAGTCTGTCTATAAGATGGCTGACGTGAAGGAGCATGTGACCGTGCCCCCCCCCCCAGTATCCTCCATATGCATATACAGGCTCAGTGATGGAAACTTGGGGGGGGGGGGGGGGGGCGTATCAGGGTCACATGCTCCTCCATAGTCGGTCATCTTAAGGACAGACTCACCACAGAGCTGGGCAGTACAGTCTATAGGAGTGGCCAAATCTTTCACAAAGGAGGATCTGAGGAAGTTAAGGCGTGCATTCTTTTTTGCAGATGACGAGCGACCCTTATGGTGCGTTTACACAAAAAGATTATCTGACAGATGGATTTGAAAAGAGCAGAAATCCAGGCTTTCCTTTATGACCTGATCTCTGTTTATAGTCTGTTCCTGGTTTTGGCTTCAAATCTTTGGCAGATAATCTGTCAGATAATCTTTCTGTGTAAACGCACCATTAGAGCAGCGGCTAGCTTTTGCCCAGACAAATTTCATACCCATGCCAGCTGCACAGTCGGCCACCTTAGGTTTGTCACTTTACGTGCCTGTGTGAACAGGAACCTGATGAGAATGTAAATAATACTAAGTAGCAGCAATTAAACGCTCATTGCTCCATCTGATCTCATGCGCCTCTGGGATAGAACAAGACTTGTTTAGAGAGATTTTGGCTTTAATGTTAACCGGCAGAAAAGAGGATGATGAAAGCGTTATCTTATAAATCTTCTGCCAAACCCAGAGCACATAGTTGTTGTGACGGAGGGTTACAGCCGCCTCGATCTGTCGCCCTCATTCTGCCAGATGTCTCAGCGGAGACCAATTACCGAGGCTCAACAGGCCGGCAAACAAGCCAGTATCATGTGGGCCAAAGATGATGTGAAGATCTCCATCAGGAGGACAGAATGGGAAGCCAATTAAAACAAGGCATCTGGTCATGTAACGGCAGAGGGGTGACAAGTGACAGGCCACTGGCGAATCAGGAGCAACACCCACAATCTCTATTTAACCAGAGAGACGCTGGTTTCGGCACACTTTCCATGCAAAAATTAATGCCCCCCCCCCATTTCCCAAATAGCAATAAAACTCAAAACACAGAAAATTCTGTTGGTGTCACAGGGTTTACTGGCGCAATGCTCTGCAGATTCAACAATTGTTACATGAATTGAGTCATGCCCTAAAGGTCACAATGGGTTATTGGAATGATGCTTTTGCACAGCACCTTGAAACAAAAGTGTTACACATAAGAGCAAACCAACCAAGCATTACAGATTACTGGAGCGGCTAAGGCTCTGTAATTCTTATAATGTTACAGCGGGGCACTGGAGTGATGCTCTGCAGTTCTGACTGATACAGGCGATGGATGGTGTGTACAAGGTACTGAAGCAGTGTCCGCCAGTACTCGCTGCTACAGGATACATCGGAATATGCTCTGCCGTTGAGATTAATGATACAACAGGACGTAAAGCAAGGCGCTACAATAGTTACTAGCAATGAAGCTATTACTTTGGGGGGTGGGGGGTGGCAATGCTCTGCGGTATTGTTAAATAAAGCCATGGGAGTACCGGTTGAGCGTAATGTTGGGATATGTGGGCACTGATAGGCGTGCTGTAGCTGCCTCTGCTGGAGGTGAGGATGACAGGATGAGAAGGGACAGCCCCGGGGCAACAGAGGTCCCGACTGTCAGCTAACTGGATATGTGCATCCTGCCAGGCAGCGCTCACAGGCACCCCTTGAGTCCATTGCAGGCAGTGGAGATGGGGGGGTGGGGGAGAGGGAGGAAATAGCAGAGGCTGCATAAATTAAAAACAAAACAAAAAGGGGGGGGGGGGGGGGGGGGAACTAATAGCGGCTTTCATCGGCTTAATGCAATAAACTCAAATGTTTGCTTTAGTATTTCTCATGCAAGAGCTTTTAATATGAAACCCGGCCCCTTCTGTAACATTCACGTTTAATACTGTCAACATCTATTTGCAGCTCAAGAGACACGTGCCTGTCAAAAGTGTGCTAGTGGGTCTAAGCGTCTGGATGAGCTCGCCCAGGTGGCAGACATATGGGAGAACCACTGCCTTGCGGCTGCTGGGGTTGCCCTGGCCACTGCCAATTCGGGTGGAAAAGGGTAAACTCAAGAGCTGCGCTACTGGCCTTTGGCAAGGAGGATGGGGGCTGACAAAATTCAAACAAGGCATAAAGGGGGGTGTGGGTGGGGGGTAGGGAGGTGGGCACACGTCATCCAATATCATCAGACACACAATGCAGACCGATAGGATACAAACAGGGGATAAGGAGCTGGTGTGGACCTGCTCAATTCACAGGTCATTTGCAAAAGGAAAAAAAACTAAGAAAAAAAAACAAACAACACAAGAACAGGTCTGAGAAGTCTAACCGCAGCGTAGTTGTGGACCTATTTGGCAACCCAAAAAAATCAGCTTAGTGGAAAGGCCGATTACGGGGCAAGTGACCATGGCAAGAGAATGACTTGAATGTCCTTACTGGACGCCTCGGTGACGTCACTGCCGGCAAATGTGGTGAACGATCGGATAGTCAGCTGATCATAGAAAGAACAGCGTGACTGGTAGGCCTCACTGCATGAGGTGCAGAGCACCTGGACACACATGCCTGGTATGGAGGAGAGGCTACGTACAGGCCCCAGCCTTCCCTGTAGTGCATGCATCCCTCCTTGAACTTCGGTCAAAGCAAGGAGGGCAGTAACAGTCTCATAGCAGCTCCTCGCAGTTGACAGGGGGAAAGATTAGTGCTAAGTCCCCTGCCACGAACAATAAACCTTTGGAAACAAATAAAAACTAAAATAGGAATTAGAAGGATTCAACTCTTCTTGAAGTTCGCCTTCAAGGGAGCAAAAGGGAAGAGTACAAGACTGAAACCCTTCATAAAAAAAGGGCCTTGGGGAAATGTCTGCTCTCTGGCAGACAAACATGATAGGGAGGAGAAGGGGCAGTGTGAGAAAGGCCAGCTGCAATTTTATCATCCTAAGCTCTGCACCCCCCTCCACTCACTGGAGGGTAAGGTCTTAAAATAGGATTCCTCTCCAAGTCTATAGCACCATAGTCCACAGCTTGAGAGTCCCCACCTTGAGCAAGTTGTGGGGATCAGTCTTGTCTTTACAGCAGTACCAGGTCGGTATCGCCACGTCTCTACCTCTCCACACCAGGATGGCTGCTGCTGCTCGGTGGCTGCACGCCAAGGTCTTCAGCATTGTTGTTTGCTTGCGGCACAGGCTCTGTGAACAGGGGCCGACCTGGCTGTTGGGGAGAAAGACGTCGTTCCAGCTCTGCTACAGTTTCTCTAGAAGTGGAGGGTTGTGGAGAGCGCGAGGTTGAATTGCGGGATGCAGGGTCGGTTGAGGTTTGTGAGCTACGGTGGATTCGGTGGCTAACGATGATATTATTGCCGAAACCTCCCATTGATGCCATAGTGGTACTCTGCTCCCTTTGGACCACTGCAGTCATCCCTCCTTCTGCCATAAGTCGTTGGATTCTGCTCAGAGCGTCCTCCTGACCCTCTCCTGTCGGACATGAAGGGGCACAGTGTGAGGGAATAGAAGGGCTGTAGCATAATAGAGAGAGAAGGATAAAAAGTGCTGGTATAAGAGGTTATATTCTGAAGACACAATGTAACACGTTTGGGCAAAGGAGTCGTGATTTATTACTAAGAATTAATACAGGGGCAAGGCTTCACCAGTAAGGCCTTATACACACAGCCGTCCGTAGTAAAGCAGATTTGTTAGCTATAATATGCCGCCTTTGTGTAAGAGAGTGCATTAAAGGGCTAGTGCGGCATTTAACATTTATTCACTAAATAACACACATTACAAAGTTATACAACTTTGTAATGTGTGTTATTTAAGTGAATGCCCCCCTTCCCCGTGTCACCCCTGAAGTGTGGTGCAGTATACTTACTCAATTGCTGTCGACCCCGGCCGCCATCTTGGGTGGACGACAGGCTGGAGCGAAGATGACGGCCTCCCGAAGATGGCGGTAGGGGTCGACAGCAATTGAGTAAGTATACTGCACCACACTTCTGGGGTGGGGGGAGCACGTGGAAGTAGGCAATTGACTTAAATAACACGCATTACAAAGTTGTATAACTTTGTAATGTGTGTTATTTAGTGAATAAATGTTAAACGCTGCACTACCCCTTAAGTGAAGATCTATGCCGCCATGTCAAAAAGTGAGCACACAAGGTGGGAGCACTCTCTATATGAACACCAGATCATGAGTCTTTGTGCCAATTGGCCTACTTGGAATATGGAGTATAGAATATTCAGCTAACAGATCTGCTTTAAGACCAAATTTCTCAGCACAATTTTACAGGTCAAATGAGCCAAGCTAATACTACTGCAGGGATCAGGTTTGGGTCATTAGAGCTGTGGTCGATCACATTACGCCTGTCTGTATAAGGCCTAAGGGGGAGATTTATCAAACATGGTGTAAAGTGAAACTGGCTCAGTCGCCCCTAGCAACCAATCAGATTCCACCTTTCATTTTCCAAAGAGTCTGTGAGGAATGAAAGGTGGAATCTGATTGGTTGCTAGGGGCAACTGAGCCAGTTTCACTTTACACCATGCTTGATAAATCTCCCCCTAAGTGTAAACCTCAGAGCTGTCACTATCGTTATAGTCTCTGGGAAAGCAGAGTGACAACCATTAGGGCTGCTAAAGGAACCTACTTTTCAAGAGGCCCAAAAGGGTGAAAAGCAAATATGTGAGGTCACTTCATGCCCACATACAGATATTATGCAGGACTAACTAACCATCTAATGTGTATGGCGGCCTCCAGAGCCTCCCTGACATCCTTTAGTTCACCTGGAGGTGTATGGCAAGGACTTTCTTTCCTCTCCCAATTTAATAGTATTGAATGCTTGAGTCAGATTGTTCGGCATTTGAAGAAGTTAGATGCAGCCCTAGAGAGTCCTGGTAAACATGGACACAGCCTCCCTAGGGCTGCATCCAACTTGTTCAGCTGAATGCCGAATGATCGGATCGAGCATGCTCCAGTTGCGCTCATCACTAGCGAACACCCAACACCCACCCAAGTCAAGGGTGGATATATATGGGGGCCAACAGCATTCTCCGATCTATGGCCAGCTATGCGGCCTCTCTCATAGGAGAGGTAAAAGTAACATTAGTTGTAACCAGAAATAGGTAAGAAAAAAGGTGAATACAATTTTTAAAGGGGTATTCCCATCTCACGTTTTCTCCCATCCATAGATTGTCGGAGGTCTAACTAGAGGGATTCAAAGTTGTCCCCAAAATTATTGGTGCACATTGAGAAATAAATGTAGTGCTAGCCGCACATGCATAGTGTGCACCATTCATTCCAGGGACAATCTGGTTTTTGATCAGGGTCCTGGCAGTTGGACCCCCCTGATCAGCTTGTAATCCCCTATCAATAACAATGTAAGACGGAAATACCGCTTTAAAAGTGGACCTCTCAGCAGTCCTGAGCTCTCCGTTTTAGTGAATACTTGCATTTCCCAGAAAATAACACTGGAACATCTTTTCTTAGAGCTCTCAATGGGGCCGTTCCTGTTATTAATAGCTGGGTATTACAGTATCCGTATCGTACAGACTGGACAATATGACACTATGTAGGGACAGCACCCAACAGGGAGGAATAGTAAAACCAAAGGAACAGCATAGTATAGGCTTCTACAATAAGGCACTCCAGATGTATTTCATGAAACTAAAACAGACAGCATGTCAGCATGGCGGGTTTCCTTTTACCGCAGTGACAGATCAAAATAATATTTACTGGTGTATTTTGGGGGGGCTGGGTTCTCTTTCAGCTATTCAATCGTCCCACCTGAGCCGGACACTTCGGCAGACTCTGGATTTCCTTCTTGAGGCTCTGCAGTTGTTGTGCCCTCAGAGGTGCTGCTGCTGGACTGTGCTCCTTGGTCACTGCTGGAGCCGGCTGGAAAGGACAGAATGAAAATAAGCACGGATGAAAAGCTGGATATATAGGAGAATTTACTGAACGCTGCACTACATTTACACCTCCTTCTGAAACTCAGCTGACTCTGTAGGGCGCCATTAGGAAATGTTGGCATCCATTCACCAGTCTCTCCTTATACCCACAGATTTCTGACTCTGACTCTGATCCGCTCTGCAAATTATGGTTTCAATGGTGTTTAGAGCAGAAACATATGACATAGAGAACAGGGTCAATGATACTAAAACAGAACACTGGTCTGGGATATGGGCAGTAGGCGGTTAAGGGGTTAACAGGGTAAATCAATCTTAAAATCACTGAAGAGTGGTACCTCGGTTTAAGAGTAACTTTTTTTTTTAAGAGTAACAGTTTTTCAAAATTGTAACTTTGTTTAAGAGCATTGCTTTGGTTTAAGAGCTCCCTGTACTAGGTGGGAGTGGGGGAGGGGTATGGTCTGCACAGGGTGGTCTACAGCACTGTACTCTGACCCAGCAAGTCTCCCTCCCCTTCCAAATCATAGGAGATCCACTTCAGGCTGGGGCTTACATCAGGGGACAGGACTGTGGAGGTAATCTCTTCATAGCTGTAACCCCTCTCTCCCTGAACAGAGTGTGCTGCATGTATGAGCCCACATTTGTCCTGCTCATTCCTCCGTGCACCCTGCAGTCTCTGTCAGCCCTTGTGTTTCCCATCCTCTGCATTCCTGCTATAATGTGCCTGCACTTACACTCAGTTATACACACTGCTGCTAAAATGTGCCTACACTCACACTCAGCTATACACATTGCTATAATGTGCCTGCCCCACACATTTAGTTATACACACTGCTGTATAGAAAAGTTTCTGTCTATCCTCCTGCACAGCTCTGAGATTCTCACTTCCTGATTGGTCCATGCTGAACACCCGGTCCTTCCCCATTGCTGTCATGTGACCACACAGACCTGACAGGTGCCCTGCTTCTCTATTCTAGCCTGTTGTACTACACTACTGCATTATGGGGATCTGCAGCTCCATCCTGTATCTACAAACTGCTGCTGTTTTTTCAGGTTTAAGGTTCATGCACATACTATACATTTTACTCCACATGCTGATTGCTATACTGTACAGTAACTGATATGACATTCAGCTTTTTCTAAATGTTTGTTTCATTAGTTTTACATGTTATTCAGAATAAAAAAAAATGTGGGTGGGGAACCAATTGTCTGCATTTCAATTATTTCTTATGGAAAAGTTTGCTTTGGTTTAAGAACGGATTTGGATTACAAGCTCTGTCCCGGAACGAATTATGCTCGGAATCCAAGGCAGCACTGTATGTAAAAGTTCTAGAATATAGATTTTTTTCAGGACCATCAACTCCACTACCAGAAAATGCAAGAAGCTGATTTCACTATATAACAAATCATGCAACTTTCTTATAAAATGTCCACAAATGGGCATCTGGCTTGGCTACTGTCTCTGGTCACGTCTTGAGGCTCTTCTATGGGTTGAACAATCACTGTCAGGCTAGCTAACAATATGTGTTAGAGGCTGTGTAACAATGGGAAACATCTTACCTTCAGCATTTGGTGCGGCAGGCCGGGTCTCTGGTACCTCTCTCTCAGTCTGTGTCTCTGCATTCTGTAACTGCGGGGCGGGGGTCTGGGTGCCCTGTGATGTCACAGAGGTGCTCGGATTTCGAGGCTGGAGACCAATGGCATTCATTAGACCCATTTCTCGGTCTGATCTCCAGGAGGCACGGCTGGTCCTGAGAAGAGAATATCAAAACGTGACTCTTTATATAAATCCCTCTAATCTAGCCATGACCGAATAAGCTTATATGATCAAAGGGACCAGCCACATTCTCAACCATCTTTTACTGTATTGTTCCAACGCACCATAAATGAAAAAAAGAAGCAACTTTGTCTTGTGTCATTCTCTGTCTACAGCTACTATGTAGTTCTATGAACCCGTAAAAGACTATGCAAAGTTGCTTTGTTTTCATTTTAGATGTAAGTTATCACATCAGATCCTCTTACCCAGGTCTCTCAGTGGTTCGAGTAGTGTTATGCTGGAGAATAGCTTCATTCATTTGCTCCCAAAACTGGTCACAGACATTGTCGAATGCCCTGAAAGCACACAATATCAATGTGTTTAGCTATACAAAAAGACAAAAAGCTATAAAATAAAGGTCAAACACTATAAAGCATTGCACAGCATCACCTGGACATAACGCTATTGAGTCAATGTGTGTACATGAGATATAAGGACACCAGATTCGGATATAAGGACACCTTCCCACAATTTCTTAGTGGTGCAGCCTTAGGCTTTGGGCCTGTAACCTCAATGGTCACACTGAGAATAAGGAGAATATGTTAGTCAATGGGGGTTACAAAGCTCTTTATGACGACCCAGCACCCTGCCGCATCACTACCATGTCTGATGTCTCCAATCATAAGGGACACATACTGTAATAGCAGACTGGAGCGGCACAATCCCTGCCATTGCTCTGCGGTC